>NW_006239346.1:283372-423635 GCF_000226075.1 Solanum tuberosum
ATATATATATAATAAAATAAAAAGTATTTGTATTTCTTAATCTTTTTCAAATGAAAATTAAAAAAAATTATTAATAAAATAAAAAATAATTGAATTCACTATAAAATAACTTTAAATATTCAATAAATTTCATACTACATACTCCCATAACGTGAACTCATATGTTTACAGCTCGATCCAACACAAATGAAATTAAATTCTTGCCACTTGCTGACATTATTATTTTTCAGTACCTTTCAAAGAGGGTCATCAATTTTTGTAGTACTATATTTATTGAGTGGTTGGCATCAGATACACCTATCATTAATTATAATTTATTCAAATTCAAATGCATTTATTATATTAGGAAATATCTTTAGTTTGTATACTCCATATCTAATTTATTAAATGTATTTTACTACATTTGCTAAAACAATTGAAACTAATGACATTTGAAGAAAAAGTCTGTAGTTGAAAATATAGACCTTTCCTCTCATGTAGTCCAATTATATTGAACCAACTTGGTAATTATCGATTAACTGAAAATTAATAATAATTATCTTATGAATTTAGTTATTCAATTAGTATGTTTATATATATCAATAATAGGTAATAGGGAAAAAGCTCAAATATGCCACCAAATTTTGAGAAAAAGACTTATTTATGTCATCCATTAAAAATTTTGGCTCATTTATGCTATTTCCGTTTTAGAAAAGTCCTATCCATGCCATTATTTTTTAACTGAAAACACTTTTGGTTTTACAAAACCATTTTTTACATGTGGCCAATTATGATGACATGAATAATGACATGAATAAATCTTTTCTTTAACAGAAATGACATAAATGATCCAATTTCTCAAAATATAATGGCATGTTTAAGTCTTTTTCCTAGATAATATATAAACTCGAATCTAATAAACCAATAAGCCACCCTAATCGAAAATATAGACCTTTCCTCTCATATAGTCCAAGTATGTTGAACCAACTTGGTAATTGTCGATTAACTAATTAATCGAACACCAATGATTATTAGCTCATCATATTTACGAATCGATAATAGATAATATATAAAAATCAAATCGAACCCACCAATAAGAAAATATTGACCTTTCCACATGTAGTCCAAATAATTGGACCACTTGGTAAGTGAATTTTTTTGGATTACTTTAGAAGACTTGCCATATAGTATTATTTTTAGATAGATACTATAGAAGACTTGGACATACCTTCCTACATTTATTAATTTTCTCATTTTTGTGGCACTCAACAATAGAACAAATTAGCATATTTTCTCTCAATCAAGAAAATATTACCAATGTTGTTAAATTTTGTCATACTAGTGTCTCTCTTCTTTGTACCAACTTCTTGTGAAGTTGATGGATTCATTTACAATGGATTCAAATCAAGTAATATTAGCTTAGATGGCATTGCTAATATTACATCCAATGGTCTTTTGTTGTTAACCGATTCCAAAACACAAGATCAAGGCCATGCTTTCTATCCAAATCCAATTCATTTCAAGAATTCACCTAATGGTAATGCATTTTCATTCTCTACAACCTTTGTGTTCGCGATAACGTCTGATTATCCACCATTGGATGGTCATGGACTAGTTTTTGTTATCGCGCCACAGAGAGGAATTCAGAAGGCTTTGGCAAACCACTATCTTGGCCTTTTTAACTCAAGTAATAATGGGGATAAATCAAACCATGTTGTTGGAGTTGAGTTTGATACAATATATAGCGCGGATTTTGGTGATATGAATGACAATCATGTTGGAATTGATATAAATGGATTGAGGTCTGTAGCAAATCACACAGCAGGTTATTTTGATGATACTGGTTTGTTCAACAACTTTACTCTGATTAGTGGCAAGGCAATGCAAGTTTGGGTGGATTATGATGGCAGAACTAAGCTAATCAATGTGACAGTAGCTCCTTTACATATGGAAAAACCAGTTAGTCCACTTTTGGCTTTGAAATATGATCTTTCGCCGATTCTTAATCAGATTATGTATGTTGGTTTTTCATCATCAACTGGTTCAGTCCCAACACATCATTATATCTTGGGATGGAGCTTTAAGGCAAATGGGAAAGCTCAAGAACTTTCTCAACTTCCTAGTCTTCCTCGTGTTGGGCGCAAAGGGACTTCAAGATTTGTAACGATTGGTTTACCGGTGATCTCTTTGGTTTCAATTGTTGTAGCAACCTTAGTGGTGGTTTACTATGTAAGAAGGAAGAAGTATGAAGAAGTTCTTGAAGATTGGGAACGTGAGTATAGACCGCAAAGGTTCAGTTATAAAGATTTGTACACTGCTACTAAAGGATTCAGAGAAAAGGAGCTGTTGGGAGCTGGAGGATTTGGTAAAGTTTATAAAGGAGTGATGCCTGTAACCAAACTTGAGATAGCTGTAAAGAAGATATCTCATGAATCAAGACAAGGGATGAAGGAATTTGTTTCGGAGATTGTAAGTATAGGCCGTATACAACATAGGAATGTAGTACCACTTTTGGGCTATTGTAGGCGAAAAGGGGAATTACTTTTGGTTTATGAATTCATGTCTAATGGAAGTCTAGACAAGTATTTATACGACCAACCAAGACTCACCCTCGATTGGAACCAAAGATTCAGAGTCATTCGAGGTGTAGCATCAGGACTATTTTTCCTACATGAAGAATGTGACCATGTAGTGATTCATAGGGATATTAAGGCTAGTAATGTCTTGTTGGATGGTGAACTAAATGGCAGGCTAGGAGACTTTGGACTCGCGAGGCTATATGGTCATGGGACCGATCCTCAATCAACTCGTGTCGTTGGTACTCTTGGTTATCTTGCACCAGAGCATACTAGAACTGGCAGGGCAACACCTAGTAGTGATGTATTTTCCTTTGGGGCTTTTCTGCTTGAAGTTGCCTGTGGTAGGAGGCCGATAGAACCAAGACAAGCCGGTGATGATCTGATTTTAGTCGATTGGGTGTTTTCGTGCTGGAATAGAGGTAATATTCTTGAGGCTGTTGATCCAAACTTAGGCAATGATTTTGTTCCAGGGCAAGTGGAGTTGGTTTTAAGTCTAGGCTTGTTCTGCTCTCATTCAGAGCCCTCATTTAGGCCAACCATGCGACAAAACGTGTTGTTCTTAGATGGTGTTGTGGCCTTGCCAGAGTTATCAGCCCTCGGTGTTTCATCTGCTGGTCTAACATTTGACCATCGCGGAGGTTTTGATGATTTTATCAAGTCGTATCCAGCTTCTTCTGTTAATGCACATTCCCCCGCTTCATCTGTAGCAGAATCACTCCTTTCTGATCCCCGATGATTCATGGTGAGTTGGACATAACTTCTTTGGTGGAATATTGATATACTGATCCTGGTAAATATAACATGATTTTAGTGATTATGTACTTCTGATAAATTATTGTAATTCATACACCTGAAACATATTGTGACATGTCTTAAGATATCAGCCATGGTATCCTGATCTTATTGTTTACTTCCAATGCTAAATAAATACTAATCAGAGATTCAGCAATGGCTGTTCAGTGTACTGCTGAATTAGTCTACACACGAAGCACGATTGAACAATTTCATGAACATTGAACAGTGAAGTAGTTCAGGCATGATACTACAGTGTAGTATATGCAATTGGTACCAAATGTATCGTCTCATCGACCTACTAAACTTCTATTCCAGAATATGATTGCTAACTCTCGTTCATAGTTTTGCTTCAAATAAAAAAAAAAACATGACTAATGGAAGCAAAATAAGTAAGCACTCTTGAATGAAAGTTAAAAACAGTTCACTTAACAGTAGAACAAAGAGACTTGATTTACATTTAGGTAACAACTAGGAATTGAGGCATTACCATGACTAATAATAACTTTTAACGGGTCAACGATTAAATCGATAAGGAAAATAAGTAAATGATAACAACTATATATACTCACTAAATATGAAAGTCAAGAAGTTCAACAAGATCTCTAAGAAAAAACTAAAGATAGAAAAATAAAGATTTATTAATTAAAAAAAGAGTGTTGAAAAATGAAAGGAACCTCAAGACATTTAATTAATAAACATTCAAAAGTTTGACATAAATGTATTGGAAGGTCATAAAACAACTTCACATTGAATAGACTCCGATTCCAATAAATGTTGGTAGATGCATGTACTCAAGCAAATTTTCTTTTATTTAGCTCATGATTCAATTACTACATTTTAAGTATTATTTATCGTGATTTTTCTACAAATTATCTCAAATTATTTTTTGTGTCCATTTTTACTTGTCATTATTCTAAAAATAAAAGACCGTGAAAATGCTCTAAAATCAAACAAAAATGTTCCCGCTTACTACTTTGATTCAAAAATGTCCCCACTATTACTTTTGAGCTAGAAATGTCTTATTCCTAATAAATTATGTTGTTTATTTTCTTTCTTAACACATTTTTTTCTAATAAAAATATTATAATCGATCATTAATTTTCATAATATAAGATCACAGTAATACATCATTAATTTTCATTTAAATAATGATAAAAAATTCTAATAAAAATAGAAAGTATTTTTCTAATTGAAGAGGCATAAGCATTTGCCTATATAATCTTTGATTTTAAAGTTAAATATAACTACAATAATATCATAAAATACAAAAAATTATCACATAAATTGCTTCAAATCACTTAAAATAAATTTCTTCAAATAATTATTTAGTCATTTGTGACTCTCTCTTTTTTTATTTATTACATTATGTGCCGCAAATTTTGAAAAAGTAAAAAGCGTAGGCTTCCGGGCATGTTAACATTTTGTTGTAACGTATGCAACTCATTAGTGAAAAGTAGTTAAAATAAACTGATTTTTATAAAATATATATAAGAATGTTATGTCTTTGTGGAATTACACCTATAATAAGAGGTCTCGAGTTCAAATTTTGGGTATGATCGAATGGGACATTGGGTGGGAAACCAAAAGAAATTTCATTGTGGAATTCAATTTGATTACGACCCAAGAACCACCCTTTCAATAGTGCACTAACGACCATTTTATTTAATAATTAAAAAGAAGGAATTATGACCATTTTACTGTACTTATCAAGGTCCAATCTATTTGTGAAGTCAACTATTCAAATACACCCACCATTCTAATTTAGGCTGGAACCTTTCACGACTAATCTTTGAAGTTAAATTTGATTAGATGAACCTAATATTTTAAAAGTTAAAAGTTAGATACTCAAAAATTATATCAAAAGTACTATAAGTTGCAATATGATGGACAAGAGAGAATTGATCGGATGGTAAGCACTCCTCACTTCCAACCTTAAGATTGTGAGTTCGAGTCCCCAAGAAAGCATAATGTGGAAGCTTTTGGGGAGGGGTTAAAATAAATTGAGATGAGAGATGATAGGAAAATTAACCTTTTAAAAAAAAAAAATTGTAATATGATGAAAAAATCTATTATAAAATGTCATTTAAAGTTTTTGAATCTCGAAAAAAGGAAAAGTGTATCATGGGGATAGAGGGAGTATTGCTTTAATTGTACTCTAGATTAGGGGTTGATCCAGAATTTAAAGTTTATGCATTTCTACAACGATCTTAAGTTAAATACAATTAGATTTACTATCAAATATTTATGAATTTTTTAATACATATACAAAATTTGAGCAAATATTACTAAATTCTCGTGACTTCATATATCACACGGTATATTTGCCACGGAGCAAGGTGGGGTGGCCACTACAGCCTACGTACATCCAATCCTCTCTTCGGGGCTCATTTGTGGAATGACACTGAGTATGTTATTGAAATTCAACTATGTAAATCTTATTCAACCAAACATGAGAACACTACAGCAATTGAAATTAAATTCTAGCCACTTGCCATTTGAATAAAAAGTCTGCAGTTGAAAATATAGACCTTTCTTCTTATGTAATCAAAATTTGAGTACAAGTGTGAGATGGACCAACTTGGTATATAGATGACTTTTTTTGTATTCCTTGAGACGACTTGGAAAATATTAAGCAACATTTTTGGACTGCTACAGAAAAAATGGATTAAAAAGATCATTTTTTTGTCATATCAAGAAATGTATAAACAGTTGAACAAATTAGCTTTATATGGTCACAAATCACAATATTATCTCTCAATCAAGAAAATATTGGCAATGTTGTTCAATCTTGTCATACTAGTAGCTCTCTTCTTAGTTGGTATTGCACCAGCTTCTTGTGAAGTTGATGCATTCATTTACAATGGATTCCAATCAAGGAATCTTAGCTTGGATGGCATAGCAGAGTTTACGCCCGATGGCCTTTTGCTGTTAACAGATTCTGAAACACAAGATCAGGGCCATGCTTTCTATCCAAATCCAATTCATTTCAAGAATTCAACTAATGGTACTGCAGTTTCATTCTCCACAACATTTGTGTTTGCCATAAGGTCTGATTATGGAATTTTGAGTGGTCATGGACTGGTTTTTGTTATCGCGCCACAGAGAAGAATTCAAGGAGCTTTGGCATACCACTATCTTGGCCTTTTTAACTCAACTAATAATGGGGATAGATCAAACCATGTTGTTGGAGTTGAGCTCGATACAATCTACAGCGAAGAATTTGGTGATATCAATGCCAATCATGTTGGAATTGATATAAATGGATTAAGGTCTGTAGCAGTTGAAACAGCAGGTTATTTTGATAATACTGGCTTGTTTCATAATTTGACTTTGATAAGTGGTCAGCCAATGCAAGTTTGGGTGGATTATGATGGCAGCACTACGCAAATTAATGTAACAGTAGCTCCATTACATGTGGAAAAACCAGTTAATCCACTTTTGTCTTTGAAAACTGATCTTTCGCCGATTCTTGATCAGACCATGTATGTTGGTTTTTCATCATCAATTGGTTCAGTCCCAACACATCATTATATCTTGGGATGGAGCTTCAAGATAAATGGGAAAGCTCAAGAACTCTCTCAACTTCCTAATCTTCCTCGTCTTGGACGCAAAGGGACATCAAGATTTGTAAAGATTGGTTTGCCATTAATCTCTTTGGTTTTACTTGTTGTAGCAACCTCAATGGTGGTTTATTATGTAAGAAGGAAGAAGTATGAAGAACTTCTTGAAGATTGGGAACGCGAGTACAGACCACAAAGGTTCATGTACAAAGATTTGTACACTGCCACTAAAGGATTCAGAGAAAAGGAGCTGTTGGGAGCTGGAGGATTCGGAAAAGTTTACAAAGGAGTGATGCCTATCACCAATCTTGAGATAGCTGTAAAGAAGATATCTCATGAGTCAAGACAAGGGATGAAGGAATTTGTTTCGGAGATTGTGATCATAGGTCGTCTACAACACCGGAATGTAGTACCACTTTTGGGTTATTGCAGGCGGAAAGGAGAGTTGCTTTTGGTTTATGAATACATGTCTGGTGGAAGTCTAGACAAGTATTTGTACAACAAACCAAGATTCACCCTTGATTGGAACCAAAGATTCAGAGTTATTAGAGGTGTAGCATCAGGACTATTTTTCCTACACGAAGAATGTGACCATGTAGTGGTTCATAGGGACATTAAGGCCAGTAATGTCTTGTTGGATGGTGAACTAAATGGTAGGCTAGGAGACTTTGGACTTGCGAGGCTATATAGTCATGGTACCGATCCTCAGTCTACTCGTGTCGTTGGTACTCTTGGTTACCTTGCACCAGAGCATACTAGAACTGGCAGGGCAACGCCTAGTAGTGATGTATTTTCCTTTGGGGCTTTTCTGCTTGAAGTTGCCTGTGGTAGGAGGCCAATAGAGCCAAGACAAGACGATGATGATCTGATTTTAGTCGATTGGGTGTTCTCATGTTGGAATAGGGGTAATATTCTTGAGGCTGTTGATCCAAACATAGGGATTGATTTTATTCCAGGGAAAGTGGAGTTGGTCTTAAAGCTAGGCTTGTTCTGCTCTCATTCAGAGCCCTCGTATAGGCCAACCATGCGACAAATTTTGTTGTTCTTAGATGGTGTTGTGGCCTTACCAGAGTTATCATCACTCGGTATTTCATCAGCTGGCCTAACGTTTGACCATCACGGAGGTTTTGATGATTTTGTCACGTCCTATTCATCTTCGATGAATGCACATTCCCGCTCTCCATCTGTAACAGACTCCTTTCTCTCTGGTGGCCGATGATTCTTACATTAAATATGTTAGTAACTTTAACTTGTAAGTTGTAATCATGGTTAGCACCTCATCTTAGTTTTAATTGAATCTCTATACTGCTGCACCTCAAATAAGATGGAAATGCACTTTCTTTTTAATTCAAGCTTAATTTTCTTATCAATTTTTGACTTCAACTTAGTAGCATACATGTAGTCAACTAATAATTGACATGCACTCACACAAGAATTTGCTTGTATGTTACTTCCATTGCTTCCAGTAGAGCTACCATTTGATTTTTCAGTTACCTTGCTTGGAAGTTTAGGCAACTCGTCGACAAGGATTGCCTAGTAATTTTCTTATCACAATTCCAGGCTCATGAACTGACATGATCTGCTAATTGAAGTCCAAAAAGTTGGCTTGTTTAATGATCCTAGAAATTGACTCAAGAGTTTTCTTCAATTTCTCCTTGAGATCTGTGTTTTCAGTGTTAACTAAACAAATTAAAGCCTCTCCCCAAACTCTATTTGAGTGGTTCAAACAACTTTTTCATTTTTGAAAAAGTTAGGTACAGAAGGGAGGAAAAACCACAACCTGTCACACAAGATTTCTCGAAGCTCCACTAACTTCAAGCAACTCGTAAATACAGACTCGAGTACTTACAACGAATTAAACACTTAATCCTACACACCTTGTAACCCCTCTAGTACAAGAGACAAAGCAATAACTCTATTGCCCACTATATCAACTAACTCTAGCTAATATAGACTTCAACAGTACATCACGGCTAACTCTAGCCACAAACTCAAATCACAATAATAACAGGAGACGCGATCTACAATCCTTTATATCATAGGAGTAGATCTACAATATGACTGCCCACAACATTGAACTCAAAGAACAACTGAAGAAACTGCAACACTTGATCAGGTCCCTTTGCTGTGTATGAGAAAAGTTCTTCAAAACCCAGGAGCGTGCCATTGGTTAAGGACGTCTCCCGCTGCAGCACCTCTGCTGCAGTGCCCACCAACCACTGCAGGAACTGCAGCTTTACAGATGTACATAGTTGACTTGTCCTGTGGGACGAAAACTCTTTGGACCAGGTCCCTTGTACGATAGTTTGTTAAATCATCAAAACTTAAAATACAACATAGCGTCAGGACTATTTTTCCTACACGAAGAATGTGACCATGTAGTGATTCATAGGGACATTAATGTCACGGACTTAGAGTCTGTGGCGGGACGTGACATTAAGGCCAGTAATGTCTTGTTGGATGGTGAACTAAACAGTAGGCTAGGAGACTTTGGACTCGCGAGGCTATATGGTCATGGGATCGATCCTGACCGTGAATTGGACAACCATATATATGTTGGCATTGACATCAATGGACGCCTAAAATCTGCAATACCAAAGCCAGCAATGGGAAATCCTTCAATAAGTTAGCTACTTGTGCACATTCGAAACTGAAGACATAAATGTTGGTTGAGAGTTGAGACCAAGTTAAAGAAAATATTTATATATTATGCTAATTTTAAAAAATGTTTAACTATTAGTTGCAGCAAGTAATATGAAATTGAATGTTAAGATAATTGAACTAAAAAATGCCTCTCTATTAAATACCTTGTTCTTTTTAGCTCTTATTTTCTATTTTTCTTCATATTTGTTGGTTAGTAAAGGTTAGTTACCTTATTAGAATTGATAATGTGAGTATAGCCCCTTGCTTGTACTTATCTATATCTAGGGATGGCAATGGGGGGAGGGGTTTAAGGCTATATGTGGGGTGTGGCGGGTTTAAGGTTGCGTGGGGCGGGGCCGATCGGGACGGGTTGAAGTGGGTTTTTTAAAAATTAATGTGGGGCGGGGCGGGGCGGGTTGCGGGTATATGTGATTTTATGTAGGTTCATACTTAATTTTAACTTTTTACATGTTATAAGAGTGATAGATCATTATTTATTAAAGATAATTTCATTAAAGCTACTAAAATATTCAAGATAATAAATGAAAATGGTTCAATAAAAAATAATATAATTTCTTACATGTTTCCCAATTGACCTCTAAAAAACAAAATATTAAGTCACTATCCTATTAAATTAATACAACTTAATGAAAAAATGAATTTATTTTTATGAATTTTATTTTTAGTATCAAACACAACTAGAAAAAGAAAATATTAAAACAATTATGCGGGGCGGGTTCATGCGGGGTAGGTTGAAAATGAAAAGACTTGTTATGCGGAGTGGATTAAAAAATTTGCGGGTTAAGCTCAACACGCACCGCCCCATTGCCATCCCTATCTATATCCATATCTTTTTATTTTTAATAAAAGACCGCTAAACAGAGCGACACCCTGTCTAGTGGTAAATTTGCTAAAAAAAAAACTCTCTATTCATATATTCTTTGCTACGTGGTCATTGACTTGACTTACTATTACCACCACCAGACTAAAATCTAACTTAAACGTCTTCATTGGTATGAAAATAGTCACATATTCTTTCCACACAACTAACGAAAAAAAAAGTTCCCTTGTCATATAGTGTGGAAATGGAGAAAAATACATGCCCACGAAATTTGACTACTTTAATTTTGTCACTTATCACAAACCACGAAATTTAAGTTTAGGACCATAGTGAAGAAAAAAAATATGAATTTGTCTTAAAGGGTATTCATAATTATTCCAATCATCACATCTTCTTATGAATTCTTGAAAAAAAAAATTAGCCATGTTTTTCAAGATTGTGTCCTTGATTGTGTCTGCTCTTTTTGTTGTTACAAATTCTGAAGACTTTGGATTCATTTACAATGGGTTCAATAGAGCAAATTTGAGTCTTGATGGCATAGCACAATTTACATCAAATGGCTTATTAGAGTTAACAAATACTTCTAGGCTACAAAAGGGGCATGCTTTTTATCCTACACCAATTAATTTCAAGAACTTACAAAATGGTTCAAATTTCTCTTTTCCTACCACTTTTGTCTTTGCTATTGTGCCTTCTGTTTTACCTGGTCATGGTATGGCTTTTGTAATTGCACCTGTTGGTGGCCTAGTAGATGCACTTCCAAGCCCATTTTTAGGCCTGTTCAATGATAACACTACTGGGAGAGTCAGTAACCATGTTTTCGCGGTCGAGTTTGATACTTTACAGAACAGAGAATTCAATGATATTGATGGTAACCATGTTGGAATTGATATCAATGGATTGAAATCCGTTGAATCAAAGACAGCAGGTTATTATTATGGTGTTAAATTCAATAACATGACTCTTGCTAGTGGTCAGCCAATGCAGGGTTGGGTGGACTATGATGGTGTGGCTAAGCAAATTAATGTAACTCTGGCTCCAATGAATGTAGCAAAACCAAATGTACCACTTTTGTCATTGTTGTATGATCTTTCACCAATCTTGAATGAAACCATGCATATCGGTTTCTCTGGATCGACTGGCTCGGTTGTTTCAACACAATATGTTCTAGGATGGAGCTTTGAAATGAATGGAATAGCTCAAGGTCTTGATCTTGCTAGACTTCCTAAGCTTCCTCGAGTTGGACCGAAGAAACAATCTAAACTTTTGTTGGTTGCTTTGCCAATGATATCAGCAGTTGTTGTAGTAATAGCCTTTTCTGTGTTGATTTACTATGTCGGAAGGAAGAGGAAGTTTGCGGAATTGCTTGAAGATTGGGAGCTTGAATATGGACCTCATCGGTTCAAATACAAAGATCTTTATATCGCGACAAAGGGATTTGCTAACAAAAAGTTGTTAGGTTGTGGCGGTTTTGGCAGAGTTTACAAAGGAGTATTACCAACTTCTTCAATTGAGGTAGCAGTTAAGAAGGTGTCTCATGACTCAAAACAAGGATTGAGGGAATTTGTAGCAGAAATTGTTAGTATTGGTCGTCTACGCCACAGGAATTTAGTGCAACTTTTGGGATATTGCAGGCGTAAAGGAGAGTTGCTTTTGGTTTACGAATACATGCCTAATGGAAGTCTTGATAAGTTCCTATATGACAAACCAATATGTGCCCTCAGTTGGAACCAAAGATTTCGAGTCATCAAAGGCGTAGCATCAGCACTAGTCTATCTACATGAAGAATGGGAACAAGTTGTAATACACAGAGATGTGAAGGCTAGTAATGTGTTGTTAGACAGTGAATTGAACGCGAAATTAGGAGATTTTGGACTAGCAAGATTGTATGATCACGGGACCGATCCACTCACTACACATGTAGTTGGAACTGTAGGTTACCTTGCCCCTGAGCAGACAAGAACAGGCAAAGCCACAACCATTAGTGATGTATATGCTTTTGGTGCATTTTTGCTTGAAGTGGCTTGTGGGAGAAGGCCAATAGATCCACGAGTATCGGATGAGGACATCGTGTTGGTTGATTACGTATTTTCTTGTTGGAGTAGAGGTGATATTCTTCAATCCATTGATCAAAATTTGGGGAATGAATATGTTAAAGAGGAAGTTGAATTGGTACTAAAACTCGGACTTGTTTGCTCTCAGACAGAACCAACAAGGAGGCGAAGTATGAGGCAAGTTTTAATTTACTTGGAAGATATCGTGCCTCCGCCATTGCCAGAGTTGTCATTGTTACAAAGTTCTGCCCATTATTTTTCATTTCCAGGTTTTGATCATCACTTGTCTATGTCTTCATCATTTTCTCCAGAGAAAGTACTTTCATATCCCTCCACCGATTCGAACTCTCTTCCATTCACTGGTCCATGATTAGAACTCTTTCTGTATTGCCTTGATGAATTGTGATTCCAATCCCAACAGCAACAACAACTGTACTTCAATTCCAAACAAGTTCGTGTTAACTATGTGAATTCTTACTGTCTATATCGTTTCAATTAAGCATGTAATGTTTGTTACGATACAAATAATGGACTAATGTACACTTAGAATGATCCGGTTTCTTTTGATCTATAATGTTGTCGACATGTATTGCTACTCCCTCTGTTTCAGTTTATGTTGCTTGATTCGGAATATAAAGGTCAAACTAACTAATGTTTGGTGTGAATTCAGACACTGATTCTTCATCTTTTTAAAAAAAAATTACTCCTATTTAGAAACCACATAAAAAGTATATTGTTACAATACAAATAATGGACTAATGTACACTTAGAATGATAGTTCTTTGATCTATAATATTGTTATCTTTTTTCCCTTCATTTTTTTTCTTAAAAGAAAGTTTTCAGTTAACTATAAGACGTGGAGTAAGATGGGATTTTATTTTTTTACCAACAAGGGTTATGGTGTAGTGGTAAGTATTCCTTCATCCTTAACCAATATGGCTCGGGTTCGAGTCCCCTGCGTTTTACCCCCAACGTGAGACTTCTCAGAGTTTCGGAGTCCAAAGTCATGGATGGGAAGTGAGTTATTCTAACTTCCTCATTAAGCCCAACAATGACTTTTTGGGATATCATTTTCTTCACTGGCATCATATGATGTTATTATCAATTAAGTGGACCAAAATTATAGGTAAGAGAAGTTAAATGCAGAGGACAGACTTCAATACACATCTTCTGGTATGGTATATCATAATACTCCCTTCGTTTAAAAGAGAATGACGTACTTTCTTTTTTAATCGATTTGAAAAAGAAGAACTTTTTTTCTTGGACCCTAATCGTGTAGGTCCTGGACTGAGCCTTTCCTCTGTAGCGATCAGGTAGACCATGATCATGAAAGAGGAATCGTAGATATAAATATCAAATTTCACGAACCATCTTTGTTATATCATCAGTTTTTGTGTAATGTATCTTTACACTTCTATTACAAGCCTAGTATCATCAACAAAATTTGAAAGAATGAAGGTTACTCTAATAAAAATCAATAAAATGGGAACAAAAATTAACAAAACAAAGTTTCTGCATTAGCAAAAAAGATAAAAGATGTTGTTAAGAGAGTATAATATGAAAGATCAACATTTAGGAAGATCAGCTGGTGGAGGAGGTAACTTCTGCTTAGGACTTTTTCCATCATTTACCATCCAAACCATTTTCAAGCCCCAACTTGTGTGTACTTCAAGATGACAATGCATGAACCATACTCCTAAAAAATTCAAAAATATCATGTCAACAAGTTATCAACAAAAAAATAGATATTTCAATTCAAACATTAACTTAATTAATGAGTTTATGTTCTGTACGCGGACAATGAAACTTTTTTTTTGGCATAATACGTAACAAACACTCAAACTTGGCCTTAGTTGATAAGTAAGTAATACAAAGTAACTTTGAGAGTACACATCTAGATACCTCAACTAAACATGACTCTAACTCGTCCCCTTTGTGTCTTGTGGACACTTGACGCTAATGTAGCACATAAATTTTGGATTTGTCTAGATGATCATTTTGTAGATGTTGGAGTATTCAACTAACACATTGGAGACGAGTTGAGGTGTCTAGATGTGCATGCTCAAAATTTGAGTGTTTGTTTCTGTATTATGCTCTTTATTTTTACATGTAACTCCATATGAAGCCTCATATAGTACTAATAATCGTGTAAAAGTGCTTGATACTATCAATGTATGTAACTTAAAATCTAGTGTAATACCTGGATTGTCTGCAAGGAAGCGAATGGCGACCCAACCTCCAGACGGAACACCAACAGTGTTCCTTTCAGCAGGATCAACAAGGTTGAAATTAGCAGGATCATTGCTAGAATTATAATTTCCAAATCCTTGTCCAACCACAAAGAAATTGAAACCATGAAGGTGAAGTGGATGACTTTCGGCGCTTATAATACTTGTATCTTGCATAACTAATTCCACACTAGTATTAAAAGGCAACATCACAACTTTTGTGCCTGAGGTAACAAAACTATTGTTTGGTGGATTTCCTGTGTAATTGAATTTAAACGGCGGATTGACTGGAAAATCTGTTGTATAAACTCCTTTAGATTGGTTAAAATAGTGTGATTGAAGTAGAGCTACATTTGGCTGAACAAACGATACGTTGTTAACAGAAGCTGCCAATTTAGTGTTATTTGGTCCTTGACATGTTTGATTCTTAGGACATGGATTCAATCCTAATCCAACAGTGAAGAAAAACTGTTTATCAACTTTTTTAGGTACATTGGCTGGAAACTTCGCGTTGGCTAAGCTTCTGATTTTCTTGACAAAACTTGTAGCAAAAGTTGTGTCATTGAATATAGGGAGTTTTGGTTTCAACAGAGGAAATATGTTGCTCTTTTTAGTATTGTTAGAGGGTTTATGATATTCTAATATTCCAGTGGTGGTGGAATTGTCAAAGGAAGCAGGACCAGTCGCGTAAGGCCGAGCTGACATGAGGAAGGTGGCATTAGGATGAAAATGTTTGGTTTTCAAGAGGATATTTGTGGTTTGTCCTGGTGTTATAAGAATTATGTTTGTGTTGAATGGTTTCACATAAACAGCATCAACTTCTACAACAGTAAGGTTATGATTTGCTATACTGAAAAAAAGTTCATCATTTAGTGCAGCATTGACTACTCTTAGTAGATATGTTTTCCCTGGTTTCACCTTCAATTTGAATGTATCTGCAACACATATGAAAGTAATTAAGTTTCTATTTTTACAAGAAAACTATGTGACAAAGTCTTGTTTTGTTGAATCTTGCAAAAGTGTTGACGATGTTAAATATATTTATACAATCAGATCATTTATAAGGTAATCACAAGCAAGTCTCTATGATATGCACAAGAACTCATCCCTCGATATAAAGAAGTTTAGAAGGCAAGAATGATAAGCATTTAGGCACTCTAATGTGAAAAATACTCGTGGTAAGTAGACAAAGACTTAGTTGATACAAACCTATGAATAGGAAAACGTTAATCGATAACTTTGATAAAAATGACAAGCAAACTTACTATAGTAAGATAAAATTACACTATCTGTATATAAAACTTAAATTATTTTGAAATATTTACCTTTAGCAGAACAATTGTAGAGAAGTCCAGGTAGACCATTGATGGTATAAGCATCAGAAATATTTGGAGGTCCTCCTGTTTGAAGGGCTTGATTAATTATTTTCTCTGTATCTGCCTTCCACCATTCACCTAAAATCCAAATACATTATGAGAATCACAAAAAAAATTGACTTTCTGAGATAATAACTATTAATTGAATGAACATCTGAGAAATCAGTGTTGCTATGAGTGTCATATACCAAAAAGAATTGGGACTTCCTTGAAGGGTTGTGGAAAAGGATAAGCAACACCTTTCTTTGGAAGAATAACAATAGGTCCATAGAGTGTTACTCTTAGCCATGAAATGTGAGCATGCCAAAATAAAGTTCCTCTTTGACCAATAATAGTGAAATTATACACATAACTTTGCCCTCTCTGAATTGGGCATTGTGTAATATAAGCAGGTCCATCTGCCCATCCACTTCTTAGTTGTCTCACTCCATGCCTAGAGACATGTAATACACAAATATTTAGCTTTTGATAAATGAGTTTAACTTTTATGAACTGACAGTGCGATAGAAATTTTTAGACTAGGCACATTAGATAGAGTCGTACGCAAGCTATACATACTATTTGGTGGAGTTTAACTTCTACACGTCGATAATGTAGGCATTTTATATTTCATATCACCTAAATGATAAGTACATATAGCTAGAGGTATTTGTATTAGTAACCTAGAAAATAATCAAAGCATGTTGTTGTCTACCTACAACAAGTTAAAATACACTAATAGGGTAAACATTCTTTGCATTGTTAGTGTAGTTGATTTCTCATATTGTCACACTATAGCAAAAGAGACATTTAGTTGTAAGAAAATTTTCTTTTAGCGGCAATATTTATTACTACAAAAATATTTATAGGCAATTGAGTTAATGTCATTTTATCCAGAATTGAAGTCTTTAGCGGCATTTACACTATATCAAAAATGATATTTAGCGACAATTAATTAATGGCAATAGTTTTATTACTGCTAAATATGTATTTTTGACGGTAATTATCACTCTTTGTAAATGTACCTAAAGCCTATAATGACGTTGGATCCAATGACAATTAACTAATATCGGTAAAGGCTTTAGCACATTTTGTTAATGAGTATATTTATTGTCACTAAAAATTATTTTTTGTTGTAGCGTTATATAAATATGTGTTGCTTATAAATATTCATATTATATTATTGACGCTAAATATAATAGAGATAATTATATTATTGCCGCAATATTCTTAATTTCTTGTAGTGTCACTCAACTAATAGTTATTATCTTAGAAGTCATGATATTCTTTTGTTGAAGAAAACTTGAAATCTAGAAGAAGGTGACCTCCCTCTGAAATAATAATTGTTAATTAGTTGAGTGACCATTAGAAAAATCGAACTCATTGTTAGTGTATACAATCCTTTGATAATTGCTTTAGTAAACTCATTTTGTAGAAATGAAAATAGTATTAAGAAATGAATTAGCTTCCAAATTGTAAAAGTAATTGTTATAACATACCAATGAATGGTGACATTGTGTTGAACATTGTTAACAACCTTAATAACAAGTCTGTCTCCTTCTCTTGCAATAATTCTTGGCCCTGGAAACTTCCCATTCACTGTCACAATGTTCTTTGTTTGACACAATCTTGTCACATTTTGCATTTGAATCTGCATTAATCAAATTGAAAAAAATAAATTAAAATGAAACAAAATTGCTAATGCACTATGAAATAATTAAATATGACATATATACATTAAACTTGTAGTGCCTTGTAATCCCTTCATGTTTTGCAAGTGTTAGTGTATCAACTAAAACCAAGAAAAATAGTGCCAACAAAAAGAGATTATAAGTCTTTAGAAAAGAAAACTCCATGTGTGTTAAATTGTTTTTTTTTTGTTGGTTTGTTTTTTGTTGAGAGATATTGGTGGAAAATTAATTGAAATCTTAGTTGTTTTTGGATGGTAATTAATGAATAAAATGGAAGATTTATATATATTGTGATGAGTGTTTGGTCAAATAGGTGGTTAAAAATTAAAATAGGGGATTATTGACCAGCTATAGGGTGTTGGCTCAACCATACTTTTGAGTGATGTTAAAGTCTGATAATTATTTTGTTATATTATTTTATTCATAGTCCACAATTTATTTATTTTTTTAATGAAATCTCCAAATCACTATATACATGTATTTATGCTTAATTCCTTTTTTATTGTGTTTTTTATCCTCACTTTTTTGTGATAGTTATTCGTAAATATTTATTCGTATCGAGTGTTTATATCAATTCAAGATATTTTATAGCATGGTTCTCCCCCTCCTTTTGTTAAGAAGAAATATGTTATCGCAATTCCAAATAATTAGATACGATTATATGAATATTCATTTCATTGTGAAAGAAATATGTATTAGATTTTTTATAAAGAAAGATGAAGAATATAGTAGATCCCAATGTACGTATAATTTTACCTATAGTAGATATATCTTTAGAAGCACAAAAAGAAGAAGAAAAGGAAAGGAATAGAGACGGAATCGGAATTTGAAAAAAAAAAATTAATCAAAAGGATTAATGGTATTTCCATTTATCAATCAAGTGTAACTTGAACCCTCAACCGACCTAACCATTCGAGTAAGCCTCACTAGTTGGATTTGAATTTATATGATCATGCTCAAACTCTTTTTTTTTACCACAATTCATTAAATATATTGGGTACAACATCAGTTACTTATACTTATTTATTTAATTTTTTTATAGAGTCCAAAAGTCAAAATTATTGAGTTCAGATGAATCTGTAACTAAGCGCATACACCTGTCCGGTGGAGTCACGTGCACTTAAAGAGGATTCGATTGAACCACTTTTTATTCATAGAAAAGTTATATTGCATTGAATAGGGTAAAATAATTTATTTTATACATATATAAAAAAAATTAATCTTCCTAATTAACATAAGCAAAATATAGATTCAAAATCTTAGGTGTAAGTCTTCTTAAATATAGATTCAAAATACATATAAAAAAATTGGTAGCAAATACTCAGTGGTGGAATCACATATAATTAAAGGGTGTCGACCGACATTCCTTCAGAAAATTACACTGTGTAGCTAGATAAAATTATTATTTTATATATATATATCACATATTAGCACTTCTACGCGATTTTACTTCTTTATATTTTGACACTTTTTAATCAAAATTTTAGCTCCGGCACTATATATATACCCATGTCTAACATAAAGTGAAGAAAATAAATAGTTTTGTGAACCAGAAAATTGGCAAATTATAAGTTGCTAATAAGTTGCATTCATTCTCCAACCGTTAATAAACATAGGGTACTTTAACATCATATTATGTTAGTTGCTGTCGGTTGTTCATTTTTTTTTCAATTGTTGTGTACCTAATAACAACATTGATGTTAATTGGTATGTTATTAATAACTATTACTTTGTTTATAATTATATACAAAATTAAAATTAGATTAGAATTAACACATTAATGTGGCAATGATCACTTCCCTATATTGATATTATTTTGACTCAAAGTTTTATGCAATTAACTACTCAACGAGAAAATTATATTCGAAATTCTTCAACTAACGATGTCATGATCCAAAATCAGGTATGTAGCTAGAACGGAAAGAAACTAATTCCGTAGCAAGAAGGGGGAGGTAAATTGTAAGTTTTTTGTTATTTTAGTCGACTAACAATGAGGTGGTCTTTTGGGATGGCTCAGTTGATTTGGAGGGTGGTCATCTACAGATGACTCGAGATCGATCCCCTTCAATGCCTTCTGAGTCGCTAAATAAAACCTATAATCGACATTGGATCTAATGACAAACGAATTAATCTTAGTAAAGGTTTTAGCACTTTACATACAAGTTTGTATATTTATTGTATGCTGTTTGTATATGTCTTGTAAATTTTATGTATGTTAAGATATTTCAGAGTATGTTATGCATATTTCAACTGTATACAATAATATAGAAAAAAGATAATATTGGAAGATGAGAAGATAAGAAGAAAGAGAAAAGGGAAAATCAATGGTTCAAAATTACAAATAAATTTTACCATCTTAAGTTTATAATCTATTTTCATGTGCTTTTAAAGGAAATAAATGTCAATTACTTTGTATGAAATTCTTTTAAAATGATTCAAAAGGAAGGTAATAATTCTCATTATTGATTCCAAATTTCTCAGTATTTTGAATTACAAATATATTCTCTCTCTCATGTAATCAAATAATAAAAATAAAATGAAGAAACATTAAAAGTCAAGGAAAAACAATGAGGTACAAAAATTGCATGAAATTAAATTCTCAACACTTGGGGAGGTCCATTGGTGGAGGAGGCAACTTTTGATTTGGAAGTTTTCCATCTTGAACCAACCATGCCATTTTCAATCCCCAACTTGTGTGAACTTCCAAGTGACAATGCATAAACCATACTCCTATTAACAAACAACATCATACATTATTAGCATTATATATTCTACACTTTATCCGATCCGTTCTAATTTAGGTGATGATGTTTGACTGATGATAGAATTTAAGTCATAGATATGTATGTCATTATAAATCACTTTCATTAAGGGTAAAATAGGTATCTCAAAGTTATATTGTCACTAAATATAAAAATATGTCATTCTTTTCAAAACTGATTAAAATGACTTGATAATACTAGACTTTTCGAAAGCAAATTCTTAGATTATTACCTGGATTATCTGCTAGAAATCGAATAGCAACCCAACCACCAGAAGGGACACCCACAGTGTTCCTCTCAATAGGATCAACAAGGTTGAAATTTGATGGATCCTTATTAGGGTCATAATTCCCAAACCCTTGTCCAACAACAAAGAAGTTGAATCCATGAAGATGAAGAGGATGACTTTCAAGACCAAGAATACTTGTATCTTGCATTACTAGCTCCACACTTGTGTTAAATGGTAAAACCATAAGTTTTGTGTCATTATTAACAAGAGTGTTATTTGGAGGGTTTCCAGTGTAATTAAACCAATGTAAAGGACTATAAGGAAAATCAGGTTTATATACACCTTTAGATTGTCCAAAAAAATGAGATTGGAGAAGTGCATTTGTAGTAGGTAATATAAATGACACATTGTTGATTGAAGCTGAGAATTTTGTACCATTAGGTCCTTGACATGTTTTATTTTGATCACAAGGACTTGTTCCAAGACCTATTGTGAAAAACAAATGTCTATCGACGTTCAGAGGTACATTAGCAGGAAATTGAGGAGTCGCGAGACTCCTCAATTTACTTGTAAAATTGGTGACAAAAATCGTATCGTTGAGAGATGGTAATGATGGTTTAAAGATTGGTAGATTTTTCAAATGATGTTTTGATTTTGATTCATATTCTAAAATTCCAGCAACAGTAGAGTTGTCAAATGTGCCAGGACCTGTTACATATGGCCTAGCTAACATGTAAAATTTGGCATTAGGAAAATGAGGTTTAGTTTTGAGAAGAACATTATGTGTTTGTCCTGGTGTAATAATAATTGTATTTGTCTCAAAGGGTTTAACATAAACACCATCAGCATCGATAACTTGGAGAGTATGATTCGCGATACTGAAGAAAAGTTCATCGTTAAGTGCAGCATTGATCAATCGAAGAAGGTAAGTTTTTCCAGGCTTCACCTTCAATTTAAAAGTATCTGTATAAAAAAAAGTGTATAATTATTATTTGGAAAGTCGAACAATCTATAGTAAATTGAAATAAATTGAGTCATCATGTACACGTGTACTCTATTTTTGTGTCATTCATTTTAGAACAGACGAAAAAATATTACCTTTTGTGGAGCAATTATACAAAGGGCCAGGAAGTCCATTGATAGTATAAGCATCAGAAACATTAGGACCTCCACCTGTTTGTAAAGCTTGAGAAATTATAGCCTCAGTGTCACCATTGAACCATTCCCCTATATGACATTAGTATTAATAAATTTTGATAACATTAGACAAATTAATTAATAATAATTATAATATAATGACTTAAATTAATTATAATTACCAAAGATGATGGGAACTTCTTTGTAAGGTTTGGTAAATGGATAAGGATTATTTTTCTTAGGAAGAATAATAATAGGACCATAAAGAGTTGATCTCAACCATGAAATATGTGCATGCCACCAAAAAGTTCCTCTTTGACCAATTATAGTGAAATTATACACATATTTTTGGCCAATTTGAATTGGACATTGTGTTACATATGCTGGTCCATCTGCCCATCCACTACGAATTTGCCGAATTCCATGCCTATTATAAGAATAAAAATATCGATTACTCGTTGAATCGCGTAAGAAGATAATCAAATTATTTTTTTATGTATATATACCAGTGGATGGAGATGTTGTTTTGGACATTATTGATCACTTCGATTTCAAGACGATCACCTTCCCTTGCAACGATACGAGGTCCTGGAAATTTTCCATTTACTGTAACCATACTTTTGGTGTGGCATAGTCTTGTCACATTTTGCAATTTGATCTGATTAAATCCAAAATATGAAATAATTAAGTTATGTACACTGATAATGTAAATTAAAAGAATTCTTACACTTAAAAAAATGACAAGAAATAGTACCTTACATAATAAATTAATTAATGAGATTCGTAACCTAGAAAATAAGGATATTGGTATAACTTAATTACTAGTTACAACATGTTAAAATATGCAAATAGTGTAACTTTTGTAGTAATGTCATTATGTATAAGTTAAATCCCATTATATAAAAATGAATGAAACTATAATAATTAATAAAAATGAATGAAACTATAATAATTAATAATATGCTTACTTCAAACTTGTAATGCCTGGTTGCAGCTGAAACATTATGGAGGAGACATAATGCAATTATAGAGACAAGAAATAATCTTCCAATAGCACCCATTTTATACCCCAAAAAAATGAAATCTTTTTCTTTAGAAATTTAATCTTCTTGTTGTTTTTGTAGTAGAGCATGGAGGTTTCATATGTATATATATTGTTTGATAGGATGTTTGGTTGATTTGGTGAAATTAAAAAATAAATAAAGGATAATGTTGAAGAGAAAAGTGAATAGCTTGATTGTAAGGTATCTTTGGTTAGACCAAATGTTGTTGTAGAACAAACTTTAGAGTGGTGTCAAAGAATACACATTATTTGTATATTTGCATAGTATTAATTGTAGTATATTTGGCATAAACTGCTCGAAGTTGTGATAGACTGGGACTCATTCATACTTAATTAGAGATATTAGATATGAACCTTGTATATGAAGTCAGTTTTAGTCCTACGCAAATTCAATATAATCAGATCCCAAAATAAATGTCCAACACCAAGTGAAATATATTTTAAAAAAACAAAAAATACTCTCTTTATCTCAATTTATGTGACATTTCATTTTTCGAGAATCAAACAGTTTAAGTTTGACCAAAAATTTGCTTATGAAATCTTCAATTTTTTAAAATGAAATTTAAATATTTATAAACTATGTAAAAAGTACTATAAGTCACAATAATTGACAATTCAAAATATTTATAAAATATACGAAAAATTTACGATCAAAGATAGATTTATTTGAATCTCGAAATCCGAAATATGTAAAAAAATTGGGACAGAGGAGTATAGTATATTTGACATGCAAAATATTTCACTATCTCTATAGAGCTTTTCCTTCTTAATGACTCATGATGTTAGATTAATTAAGGCTTCATAGACAGCTAATTAGATATAGACAATATTTTGACACTCTTCCCTACAAGAATGATGATAGTCTTGAGGAAATTTTATTTATCATTATCAACCCTTGAAACTTAGTTAACAGAAGCGGAATTAGAATTTGAAGCTTATAAGTTTAAAATTCATATTTTATTTAAATTACTTATGGGATTCTAAACTAAATATTTTAGATATATTTAATAAATTTCATAAGACTAATTTATTAAATATGATGCTTGTTAACGTTAAGTGTTCATAAGCATTAAACTGTAATTAACTTAATGGTGAACTTGTTGATTACTGACATAAATTTTTCTTTGAGAGGGGAGATATTAGTATGTTTGACATACTATTTTTATTTTTATTATTTTATTTTTACTTTCTAATGGATTTTAATTAAAGCTAGCTTACACAGCTAGGGATGATTTTGACCTTACACCAATAATGTATTTTTCGTTATTGATACATTTCTTCACTTGAATGTAAGGAAAATTGCAGTAATAACTAACTTTTACATTGTTAACATAAATATTTTTTACACTATTAAATCATTTTTAGTTGTTATAGTAAATAAAACATATTTATTCATCTCAACTTATATACAATATAGCAAGAATTTTTTTACTGTGATTTATTCATATGCCTTTAATTATTTAAAATTGTTAATCTTTGTGACTTCTAATACTTTTTATGTAGTTTCTAAATATGTAAATTATATTTCAAAATCCTTAAAGATTGTGTGTCTGAATGCACAATCATAATAACTTGATAGTGTACATGTTAAAAAATTATTTATAATGCATAAATTTAAGTATAAAGTACATAAATCACATATATATAGCGGCTAATTATATGTCGGAAGTTTCCTCAATTCTAAAATTTCGAATTTTCATTGCTCTCGGATACATTCTTTGGTTGTCCAATAAATTGCAAATGATACAATACTTAATGTGAGGGATGTATTCGAGAGGGAATAGAGATGTATCCGAGAGGGTATGAATATATCCAAGATGGAGTGGACGTATCCAAGAGGGGGTAGACGTATCCGAGAGGAAATTTTTGTAATTTTTTTAAATAGTAGAAAATCTTAGAGATTATGATTTCTTAAATGGTATATTTATGTAATTTTTCCTAAATTTAAACTCATCCTATTTTAGTTATACAACTCTTGTAACAGAAAATATAACATAGGAGATCTTTGTATAGAATACTCATTTTCTTTCAATCAAATTATAACTAGTCATATAAAATCATTTTCTCGAAATAATTTATAAGATAAAGAATTCACGAGTGAATACCTACAAAGCCAAATCTCCCTTTATTAGTATAGCACGTTGCTATATTTTATTGAGGAACTTTCACATATAGGCACTCAAAAATAACATAATTACTCTCCATAGCTATAGTTTGATAACTACAATTCGTAGCTACATGTCATAGGGAGGAGAGAGGCGAGCGAGACTGGGAGAGAGAGGCGAGCGAGAGAGGGCAAAGAGTGGGAGAGAGGTGAATTGTATATGTATATCGGTTAGATAATTGGATATTATACATATGTATTGTATATATGGCAAGCGAGATTGGGAAAGGGAGGAGAGAGGCGAGAGAGATTGGGAGAGGGAGGAGAGAGGAAGGCGAGAGAGGGCAGAGGGAGGAGAGAGGCAAGCGAGAGAGGGCAGAGAGTGGGAGAGAGGTGAATTGTATATGTATATCGGTTAGATAATTGTATATTATACATATGCATTTGTATATACGGCAAGCAAGATTGGGAGAAGGAGGAGAGAGGTGAGCGAGATTGGGAGAGGGAGGAGAGAGGAAGGCGAGAGAGGGCAGAGGGAGGAGAGAGGCAAGCGAGAGAGGGCAGAGAGTGGGAGAGAGGTGAATTGTATATGTATATCGGTTAGATAATTGGATATTATACATATGTATTTGTATATATGGCAAGCGAGATTGAGAGATGGAGGAGAGAGGCGAGCGAGATTGGGAGAGGGAGGAGAGAGGAGAGAGGCGAGAGAGAGAGTGGGAGAGAGGTGAATTGTATATGTATATCTAGGGGTGTTCACGGTTTGGATAAAAACCGATCCAAACCGAAAAACCAAACCAAATATTTTATTTGTAACAACGTTTAACTATATATACTAATATTGAAAAAATAATATTAACGCCATATGATTTTAGGGAGTACAATACGAGATAATAAATACAATTAATTCCCTTCAACCATTAAACTGCGGGACCAGATGGTTTAACCGAGGGTCGTTTTGGTCGGGAATAAGTTATTCCGAAATAATTAATGTTAAAATAAGTTATTTACCATGTATATGGGATACAACTTATTCCATCGCTATGCCAAAAATGATAGAATAAATAATCCAAGAACTACCTAATACCTCCAACCAAACGTGAGATAAAATAATCTTACATTTTATCTTGAAATTATTACACCTCATATTTCACACCAAAATAACTCCTTATATATATATATATATATATATATATATATATAAATGAATTTTTTTTTTTTTAACTAATATAATCAATTTTCTGTTATTTATGCAAATACAGAAATTCACACGATGATCTATATAGAGTTCGATACCAAACAATCCCTTATTTTTTCTTACTATAGAGTTATTGGACTCTTTGAACACATTGTTTTAATTTTTTTAAAAATATGAGTTACATTTATAACAAATTAAAATTACTAAAAAAATATATGACAATAATTAGTGGATTAACAAGCATCCTTTTAAGGGACAATATCATAATAAATAACAATATTAGTGATACTTGTTACAAATTGTAGCGATGTTATTGACTTTATAAAACATAACAACACTAACTTTGTAATACCTATAAAATCCTACTTTGTATTTTTATTGTAGGTTATATGTATGTCATGTATACACTTGAAATATACCTGATATACACACAAACTTGCAGTTATATACACAATGGAGAAGTGGGAGCTAGAGATTGTGTGAAATAAAGTGACAAAAATAGTGCCTAAATTTTGAGTATATGTGCATATTGAATATTTGCAATAAACTAAAGAATTTTTCTATTTGGTTAATTATTTAAAAAATTGTCTAATCAAGTAGAGACATATTTTGACATTTTTATTGTTCAAATGCATACTTAAAATTATTGAACGGGTATATATGAATCAATTTTAATTGTTTATGAATGAAATTGAACCTTTTGTTTGTTTTTGTGACTTTGTTGTGGTCTTGTGGAAAATGTATTAGAAATTAGTTAAAATTGAAGTTAATATACCTCACGACTTAGAAAATTTTAGATCGTAACACTGACTAGCCAAATTTATAATTCCAATAAGTAAAAGGGAAAAGGGCCAATTATATTATATATATATATATATAGAGTATGTTGGTATGGAAAAAATAAATCTCCAATTTTCTCATATTTGATTAGTCAAGAGTGTAACACCCCTGGGCCCCACCCTTTGAAATGTCTAAATTAATCAGTACCTTCGTGGCAAGATGAAAATTGATTAATAAATTAAAAATAATGTGGATTAATGTGTCTAAATTAATCAGTAATGGAACTAAGGACAGGTAAACTTAAAACTAACATTGGCTTTTTTTTCACTTTTTTTTTTTTGGTTGTTGTTTATGCATGCATTGACAACATGATCATGGTGTCTATTATGTCTTTAGAGAGTTACTTAATTGCTTTTGTTACGTAACTATTGTGGACCAATACCCACACTAGGTTATTAAGGAAATCTAAAGAAACATATCCACCAGTGCAAAAGCAAATTAGACAAAGGAATCTGGATATAATCAATTTTCTGTTATTTATGCAAATACAGAAATTCACACGATGATCTATATAGAGTTCGATACCAAACAATCCCTTATTTTTTCTTACTATAGAGTTATTGGACTCTTTGAACACATTGTTTTAATTTTTTTAAAAATATGAGTTACATTTATAACAAATTAAAATTACTAAAAAAATATATGACAATAATTAGTGGATTAACAAGCATCCTTTTAAGGGACAATATCATAATAAATAACAATATTAGTGATACTTGTTACAAATTGTAGCGATGTTATTGACTTTATAAAACATAACAACACTAACTTTGTAATACCTATAAAATCCTACTTTGTATTTTTATTGTAGGTTATATGTATGTCATGTATACACTTGAAATATACCTGATATACACACAAACTTGCAGTTATATACACAATGGAGAAGTGGGAGCTAGAGATTGTGTGAAATAAAGTGACAAAAATAGTGCCTAAATTTTGAGTATATGTGCATATTGAATATTTGCAATAAACTAAAGAATTTTTCTATTTGGTTAATTATTTAAAAAATTGTCTAATCAAGTAGAGACATATTTTGACATTTTTATTGTTCAAATGCATACTTAAAATTATTGAACGGGTATATATGAATCAATTTTAATTGTTTATGAATGAAATTGAACCTTTTGTTTGTTTTTGTGACTTTGTTGTGGTCTTGTGGAAAATGTATTAGAAATTAGTTAAAATTGAAGTTAATATACCTCACGACTTAGAAAATTTTAGATCGTAACACTGACTAGCCAAATTTATAATTCCAATAAGTAAAAGGGAAAAGGGCCAATTATATTATATATATATATATATAGAGTATGTTGGTATGGAAAAAATAAATCTCCAATTTTCTCATATTTGATTAGTCAAGAGTGTAACACCCCTGGGCCCCACCCTTTGAAATGTCTAAATTAATCAGTACCTTCGTGGCAAGATGAAAATTGATTAATAAATTAAAAATAATGTGGATTAATGTGTCTAAATTAATCAGTAATGGAACTAAGGACAGGTAAACTTAAAACTAACATTGGCTTTTTTTTCACTTTTTTTTTTTTGGTTGTTGTTTATGCATGCATTGACAACATGATCATGGTGTCTATTATGTCTTTAGAGAGTTACTTAATTGCTTTTGTTACGTAACTATTGTGGACCAATACCCACACTAGCTTGTAAAAGCATTTTTCACTAACATCCAATGTTTTTGCTTTGTTGATAAGGTTGATGAGATGTGTTTTTGGATTCCTTATAAGTAATCGTAAAATTTCCTTGTTTACATCGACAGTATAACGTGATAATGTAATTAGTCTTAAAAATTAGTTAAATGGATTCTCAATGAATGAAACATGACAATTAGTATGAGACAGAGAGAGTACCTTGTTAGATTTAGAGCATGTATGATTAAAAGTAGTTGATAAGTACTTTTTGATGTTGAAATTGATTCTATAATACATGTAATCTGTATTTGGATAAAAGTTATTGAAACTTGTAATAAATGCTTAGTGAGTTAGTGTTTTTGGTTCAAAAAAATGTTGATAAGCATTATATTTCTTCCTCTAAAATGTTGAGATGTTTTTAAAGTTAAAAAATAAATAAAATTAAAGTAATCTTATATTAAAAAAGGATGAATGACGGAAATAAAATATAAAAATAATTAAAAGCTATGCTTGACGAAGATTACAAAAGATATTAGGGATAAAATTATAAAAAGTTTGATTAAATCAAAAGTGCTTATAAAACTTTAAAGGAGAATTTTCTAAAATAGTCATTATGATAAATTTAATTAGGCTACTTAGTTATAGTTTGCATATTTACGGATTGTAGTTATAGATTAAGTTGTTATGAGTGACCTCGTTTGTATAATTCGCGTGTACGTTTATATAATTTGCCTACAATTGTATAATTCATGTGTATTTGTATAACTGAGCTTTTTTCATCCGTATTTTGTATAGACTGGTTAGTATCAATTGATTTGTATTTTTTTTTTGCATAAACTCGAAATAACGAATTTATACAAACACAAACATTTGAACTTTAAACAATTATACAAATTATATTATACAAATTACATCATACAAAAGTTTGTTCGTACTTGTATAAACCCGTTAGTATCATTGATTTGTATTTATTTTTGTATTAACTCAAAATAACGATTTTATATAAACACAAACTTCTGAACTTTAAGCAGTTATACAAATTATATTATACAAATTACATCATACAAAAAGTTTGTTCGTACTTGTATAAACCCGTTAGTATCATTGATTTGTATTTATTTTGTATTAACTCAAAATAACGATTTATATAAACACAAACTTCTGAACTTTAAGTCAGTTATACAAATTATATTATACAAATTACATCATACAAAAAGTTTGTTCGTACTTGTATAAACCCGTTAGTATCATTGATTTGTATTTATTTTTGTTATTAACTCAAAATAACGATTTTATATAAAACACAAAACTTCTGAACTTTAAGCAGTTATACAAATTATATTATACAAATTACATCATACAAAAGTTTGTTCGTACTTGTATAAACCCGTTAGTATCATTGATTTGTATTTATTTTTGTTATTAACTCAAAATAACGATTTTATATAAACACAAACTTCTGAACTTTAAGCAGTTATACAAATTATATTATACAAAAGTAATAAAAATTATACTATACAAATTTCGAAAACTACACGTTTACAAACCTATACACATATACATACATTTACATATACACGCCACACTCTCCTCTCTCTTCTCCTTTCCCAACCCTCACACGCGCTCCTCTCCCCTTTCTTATTCCCAAAACGCAAAAGTCAAGACCAAGAACCCTAGGCTCTTCATCTAAACGACACCATTTCTATCACCCATGCCAATCCATCTCTCCATATTTGAAAGATTACATTGAATTTAAACTTTTGGGGATATGTTTTCCTCTTACTTCTCCTCCATTTTTTTCCAATCAATCTCTCAACTCCCGCTCAAAAAACTAAATTAGAATTCAAATCTTTATTTTCAGCTATAAATGCATGATATTGATAGTCATTTAGAGGCAGAGAATTGGAATTTGAAGGTTGGAGAATATGTTGCCTATATGTATATTAAATGTTGCAATATTTTGTCATTCTAAGCTTGTTCAATGCCTTGCTCATAATTTGGGTTGATTAAAAGAGTAAGTTTGTGAGACCATATCTGGATAAGTGATAAATCAATGTATTAGTTTAAATGAATAAATAAATAAATAAATGCATAAGTTAGTCAAGATGTTCTTTTTTGTTATGTGTTTGAGTTTGTTGCTTAGAAATTTTCATTTTTTTTCTGCTTCATGTGAACTTATGTGAGATTATTTGTGATTATTTATTGTTTGTTTTTTATTAACTTTAATTTTAGAATGGTTAATTAATTTAGTCGAGTTTTCTAAAAGATAAAACTATTTCTTCATATTATTTTGTTTTAATGAATTCCATTTTATCAACTCTTGTATTCTTTATTTACTTAATCAAATATCTTTAGTTAAAATTTTCACTTATCTTTAATTAATTTAAAACAATTTTTTGCTTTATTGATTAAATTAGTTTAAGTTATGATCTTTAAAATGATTTAAATAAATTATTACATAGTCTATTTTTAAAGTTTTAATCTTAATCTATTTTTTAAAAGTTTTAATCTTAATCTTTTCTTTTTAAAATTTTTAATCTCTTTCAATTTATTTCAAATGTTAAAGCTATGTTTCTTTTTTTTCTTCTAAAAACTCAAAAACTGATCTTTACTAAATTATTTTCTTAAAAATTAGTCAAATATTTTAATTCAAATCGTCGAATAATGGCATGTTAACGATTACTTTGAGTGCTAATACCTTCTTAAATTACAAATAAGAATCTTCAACTCATTTTCTCTAGACTTTTAAAGGTTTATGTGTTCAGACCTTTGCAACATAACGTCAAGTATGATTCAAAAAATAAAAATTCTTTAGGTATAATTATAAACTCATACACATAATAATTTAAGTACGATTCAAAAAATTAAAATACTTTAAATACGTTTTTGACCTCCGACCCATCACCTTTATACAAAGCTCCCTAAATAGCCATTACCTAAAAAGCCCATCCCACCCCCACCCCACCCCTCTAGCTAAATCCCTTATATATATATAACTAGAAAATAGAAAAAGAAAGAAAAGAAGATCAATTTACGTACACTTTTTTCTTTCTCGCTCTCTGAGAGAGCTTTCAATTGTTCGCAATCGGTAAATCCTTTCTCTTCGTCATGGGTTGAACCATGAATCAATCTCTCTGATCTCTCTCTAACAGCATCGCCACTTCCTTCTCTCTCTAGGATTTTGAGGTTTGATTTCATAAAATTTCTAGTTAGTTAATTGTAGGGGTTTTTCCAGTTCTCTGTACGGTGAAGCGTGAAGTTTTCTTCTGGTTTTCAAGCTGAGTTCTTCTAATTCGTTGGCTTCTGCAATTGCTTTTCTATTAGGTATGAATTCTTCTTCTTCTTATTAAAAGTTTTAATTTTTATTTTGATATGCAATTCGAATTCATTTTTCTTCTTCTTCATTTTGGATGACATTAGTTTAAAAGGATTAATTTAGAGTTTTGGAGCTAATAATTATAGTTTTTAGGGTTTAATTGTTATGTCGCTTGATGCTGGATGCATAGAATTAGTGGGAAATTGATTTTGACTTTTTTTTTTCCTTTCGGAAGTCATAGTTTTTTGAAGTGACTGTGACTGATGCTTGGTGATGGTGTTTCTTTTTACAATTTTAGTTTGTGCACTCATTGAGACTGAGCTTCGTGATGATATATTGTTTTTTTTTTTTTGCTTCATTGGTATGATTTCTTTGGGGAGCATGTCCTGTTTGTCGTTTGCTGTTCAAGTGTCTTAATGGAATTGGTTTGTTACACTTGTTGGTTTCTATTGATGTCAGTGTACAGGAGTGTTCTTTGACAACCTAATGACATAGTTCACATGTCATTTATTACTTGAAGTATGGTGTTTTATGTTTGGTGGTCAGTCTTGTTGTTGGCAGCTTTCTCCTTGGGGAGTTGGTACTATAAGCGAAATGTGCATAGTTAAGCTGGAATTGTTAAACATGGAGAATCCGTTAAGAAACTATGTTCTTGTCTCAATTTTGTTTGGCAGTATCTGGCTGGGTACAGATTTTGGCTAAAAGTGCCTTCCATACCAAAATCTTTGTTTTTCTTATCTAGCGGGACCTACAAAACACGTCATGTCCTTGGTGAAATAGGAATGTAAAAATTAATTAGATGCTAAATATGTTAGATGCCATCTTCTTGAGATAGAGACTATAAGAGGAGTTCCAATCAAAATTGTGACAGAAGGAGTATTAAATATTGGTGTGAAGATTTAAATATTTAACCAATTAGATTTAATTTGTGGTGATTTGGTCGTTGTTCTTTGATAATTTTCATGTTATAGGAGGTTATTCCTTCTATGCCTAACATGGTTATCATACGTCATACCATTAATCCTTTGAATGTAATGTGATACCCTTCCCTGACGTTCGTTCCTGAGCACATGGGAGTTAGCTCTATACATTAGGAGTCGTTTGGTAGTTGGTTAAAGTTATGTTGGTATTAGTAATACATGAACTAATTATGAGGGAATCTATGTATCATTTTATGCAGAGATTAGTTATGCAGGGGTTATTTATTCATGCATTACTTATTCCATCTTCTATCCTGCATAAAATAATACATAGATTCCCTCATAACTTATACATGTATTAGTTATGTGAATCTCTAAATTGCAAACCTGCAAACCTAAAACTGTATTAATTTTATACATGAATAGCTTACCTCCTAGGCAAGTACTAGACGTGGTATTACTTATGCAGAATTTAATACCTACATAATTCATTTCCAAATTAGCTACCAAGTACCAAACCGACCCCTAAGGTTGTCCACTGGCACTTATGTAGTATGTTCAACTAACCTAGGTTGTGAACAACTGTCTCCACATGCGTTGCCATTGATACAGTCTGAATTTGCCTGCAATCGTACTCTTTTTCCACATTGTTCAACTCCTTTGCCCTAGGGTCCAAACTCCAAAGAATCCTTTGGCCCAACAGGTTCTTTGATGCCCTGCATCACCTGTGACGTCTTTTCAAATCTTGCTTTCTTCTCGACCAATATCTGAAAAAGTGATACTTGTACCCATCTCTTTCTATGGATACTTTATTCGGACAATTCCAACCATCTCCCCCAATTTTGATTCTCGCTCACTTGAGATGGTTGTTGGGTTCAGTTTCTTCCTCAGTAGCTACTTATCCACCTCATATATTTCCAATTTCAATGAAAACCTTTTGCGACCAGAGGTGTAATGGGATCCTGCTGCTCACATCAATCTTCTGGGAAGCTGGTAGACAACCTGTCGTGGGGCTCCACCAGAGCAAGCTAATATTTCTTGTCCTCCATCTCTACTCCTTCCACAGAATTTGTTATGCCATGTACCTGTTTGGGAACTCAAACAAGAACATATTCCCCTCCATATCATAAATGTTGGCCCCAAAGGCAGCTGTCCAAGAGATGGAAGTTCATTTCTTTATTCCGATGATGTGATTTTCTGACTCCTCGTGAAATTTTCTGATGCCACACTTGTTAAGTAAGCCTTTTTTTCCTTTCCTCCAGATGCATTTGTATGCCTATGTAATACAGATACAACAACATACCCAGTGTCATGTAATCCCACAACCGGGGTCTGAGGAACCTATCTAATACAGAGGTCTCCACTATTTGTAGAGACTAGACTCCCTGAGAGTGTTTGATTGTCATTTACTCTCGCACGAAGCTTTAGCAAAAGGGTAACCTTTGATGCTGTGTGGCTCTGTAATATTCAGTTGGTTGTGGCATTTAATGAACCTTTCAATCTTAAAAGGCTATTTCATCCACCCCCATTTAATATGATCTCAGGAATTATTATTACAGACTTACCTTTCCCCTGAAGCAAAAGGATGCTCATGTACCTACCATATACATTAAACTTCCTAGTGCAGAGAAATTCTGATAGTTTGTGCTTGGTTTTCCATCTTCTGATTGAATTTGTCTTCTCTTTCGATGCCTCTTTGAGAATGTTGCAGATCCAAGACACGTGCTAAGAGTTGATTGTCTCATCATGTTACTCCTTCTTTCTACTGATTCATACTAGCTCTCCTTGCTATCTGACCACCTGGTAATAACAAAGGATTTGCATCCGGCATTGAAGTATATCCTATTGTCGTCCATACTGGGATAACTCTGGGCCTAAAAGAAAGAAAGAAAGAAAGAGAGAAAGAGAAAGGAGATCTTGTCAGAGATGATAGGTTGTGAAATCTGAAAGAAGAAGAAAGAGAAAGAAGATTTTGACAGCAATTACAGTAAACTGAGCTACCAAGCTGTTCAAATTCCAGAAAGAGGCTGTTCTACAATCCTGGGAAGTAGGATAGAGAATACCTCAGTAGACTTGCCTGGGAGCATTTTTTTTCCCATGCAAGTCTGTACTATTCTGCCTATTTTGAGACTGTTCTCCACTTAGTGCCTGTAGGGTTGATTCATCCGGTCCAGTTTTTCCAATGAACTTATATTTAGGATCACAAGTTCGCAATAGGTTTTGCCTATGAACTTCTATATTTAGGATCATAAGTGAACAAAAATTCTTTTAGAAGTACTTCCTCAATCACTCACTTTTTTTCTTTTGATTGGTAGAAGACTTTAGTGTCTTACTTATCCTATTTTGTTCCCTTAGGTTCACTTGACCCCTTTCTTCAAATGCCAAATTTTTCTTTTGTGGAACAGTCATAAATTTGCAGTCCATATAATTGTATCTTGTCATTCAACAAACTCTTCATTCTTTCCCTTTGATCATATGATCAATATACTTTCTAGTTCAGATGACAAATATATTCAGCTTTCTTGTATTTCAAGTTCCTTTTTTCCTTCTTTTTACGTGCCTATGCATCAATGTCTAAAGCAAACAAAGTTAGCTTGTAATTGCGAACTCTAGACGGGAGCATAAAAGTAAACCCATAATCGTGTATAATGTACATAATGTCTCAAAGGGTTAAATTCATGTACCCTTCCCGCATGTTCAAGGTTCACTCATTTCCTCAACTTCTGAAATTACACTTACACTAACTCTGTCTTGGATGGTTTCTGCTAAATTAGAGATAGTTACCTGCTATTTGCCTTGTTGCTTCATGACTATGGTCATTCATAAACAATTATTCTCTCTCTCCTTCAAAATTGACGATTTTGTGTATTGGGGACTCCAAATGTAACTCAAATGATGACACTCTGGAGAGCACTGTGAGGGTTTTGGGTTGATATGTTTCTTTGCTCTCTAGTATCTGGCCCTTAAAAGGGTTGTATTCTATCATTCGAGTCAACTATTGTTCTGTTTCATATCATCTAATCTCCCGCTTTGTTTCCTTTTGTGTTAGGTTTTGTATTTCTTTAATATCCAAATTTATGATGTTTGTTTGGTTCATTAAAATTTAATATTTGGATGATGCATTGAGATTTGAATAAATTCAGACTTTTCAGTTTTCATAAAAGATTATTCGCTTATTTTTTATCTGAACAATTCGATATCCACTCTTGTTTGTTGCAGGAGCAGAACTATAAATTGCTTACAGGCACCTTGACGTATGCTTTGTGTTGAGACTTGAATCACCAGCATGGATCTGAATGCCTTGCCACAGCCAGAGGATGACGACGAGATTTTTGGACAACAATTAGAAGATGAACCACAAGAACCTATTTTACATAGTGATGAGCGTGCAGATTATGTCACGAGTGCTGTAGAGATTTCACGTCGCGTATGTTTCTGCTTATACTGCTCGCTCTATCAACTATTGAACTGTACTACTACTTGAACTTGCTCCTTTATTGGATATTTCTTTTTGGCTCCTTGTTTGATACATGTCTCTTTTATCTTGGTTGTTTCTTTGCTGCTTGTCTTCGACAGAGCAATAACCAATAGAAAGCTTTGTAAATAAAGTAAAATTTCATTAAATCAAAATCCAGAGGATGTAATTGATTTTTTTTTTTAAATAGTATCCTGAGAGTTGAAATCCCCTAATTGCTCAAGGGCTTACAACATCTAATAAATCTAAAGCAAAATGGTTTCTCCAAGAACACAGATGAACTTACTTTTCTTTCCTCCTGTAATTGCTCCCCCCCCCCTATTATTTTTTGTTTCTCCCCGTTTTAGCCTGCAGGCAGTTTGGGCTCATCAAATGGAAGGGGAAGAGTGGTTGTTGAACAGTGAACAGTGGGAAATTCAGCATTGTTGTTGGTAATCTGGTTATCTCCAAGTCATCTATCTGACTGATCTAATTTGAACTATCTTTGGTTCCACACTTTGTACCTCCTTTTACCAATCTCGTCTCCGTCAAATGGGGGAGAAAATAAAGAAATAGAACTTGCTTCTTTGTCACTTCTTTCTTTGATAGTGGAAAGGGATAGGAACATGGGAGTAAGTGCCCATAGATAGGGGTATGTTCTTGTGAATCTTATTATTGTGGAGACTTAATTTTCTTTTTTAAATTTATATTTTTCTAGTTTTCTATCTCTTACCTGTCAAAAAATTATTTTCTAGTTTGCATGCCCTCTTTCTAAATGCTGTTTGTTTTAGGAGCGGGAGGAAAGGATTCAAAAACTTAAAAGACAACATCCAGATGATAGACCAGCATATCCATCTCAACCACGAATGCGGGATGAGATCTTTCAGACAAAGAGACAGAAACCTAGCAGCAGACTTCCTCCAGGTTTTTTTTTTTTGTGTACACACACACACACTCTCTCTCTCTATTGTGTGTCACTTATCCCCTTTGTCGTGTGTGTGTGTGTGTGATTTGTTGAAGTAGCGAAAGGTTCCTGCTTCCCTCCGTGTAGTCCATCTTTCTTTTTGCTCTCGTCATCTAAGTCCATCTTTCTTTTTGCTCTTGTCATCTAAGTGTAACTCTAGGTTGCACATAACTTTACTGTGCCTTCTTTGACTATTATCTTATCACAGGTTCTTAATTCTCTCCTTTCCCCCCCTTCCTTGCTGCTCATGGTTCGATGCCATCACTTATCTTTTGGATTGCATATGCAGGTTGGTTGGATTGTCCTGCATTTGGACAGGAGATAGGTTGTATTATTCCTTCAAAGGTTCCATTGGATGAAACTTTCAACGATTGTGTTCTTCCTGGCAAAAGATACTCGTTTAGGCAAGTCCTCCACCAACAGAGAGTTTTAGGAAGAAAAGTGAGTGTGTTAACCTGAATTTGGATCCTTATTCATTCCCTTAACGTGGATTTTATCTTCAAAATATTTGATTCCTTACAGCAATGATGATCTGCTCCCTCTGTATATACCTTTACAACACTTTCTTGTTACTGGATTTTCAATGAAGTAACCTTCAACAATATAAAAAAGTTTGATTCCTAGATGTTATCATGAGGAAGAGTTTTATTGTTGTTTGAAGCTTTTCTTGTTTAGTTGTTGGTAATGCTTTTATTTGTTGTATATATATCCTCTAGATTCTAATTTTGACTTAAATAACAAGTTGAATCAGTGAATAACCTGCTGCATATGAATTGTGGTTTTAGGGATGTTTTATATCACTATCTTGGAGATGTTTTATGTCAAAGCTGAGGCTTATATACTATTTTGTTTTGCACTTAGTATGATAGGAACATTATATGCCTTGTTAATTTTGTCCTCTTAATTCATTTGGGTTACTTTCACAATCATTAGATGCCTTGTTTATTCTGACCTCTTAATTCATTTGGGTTGCCTTGACAACACAGGATCTTCTAAACTATAACTGACTCATTGCATGTTAATTTCAGCTTGGTATGGTGATTGATCTCACCAATACAAGTCGATACTATTCATTGTCAGATTGGAGGAAAGAAGGCATCAAGCATGTAAAGGTTGGTACATGGTAATAAAGTCATGGAGGAGAATAGGTGACGGGGGCATATTTTTTCTCTTTGAGTTATTGTTGTTGTCCTGATTTTTACTCTTTCATGTGTATCAGATTCAATGCAGAGGCCGCGGTTCTGCACCTGACAATGAGTCTGTAAATTTATTTGTCTCTGAGGTAATTTTATATATGTTGGTTGCATGTTTAGTTGAATTCTGTACCTGAGAATGAGCTTGCATTACTTGCCATGTAAAGTACTACAAGTTTGTTTGCTTACCTTTATCCATACATGGTTAGATCTTCGCTGTTACAGATTTATTATCATATATGTTACACTTGGTGCAATTATTAATGTGTGTTGTTTGCCAATCAAGTGGAAAACAAAGTCAATCACTAATTTGTTTGTAATCTTCTAGGAATTAAAAGAAAAAGCTATTTTGAGAATGATAGGGTAGATGTTTTGTAAATATTTATATTATATTATGAATGTGCTCCATTCTTATCAAAAGAAAGAATGTAATCCATTCCTTCAAGTGGAGCCTTGTTGTAACAGTAAAAGCTGTCATCGTGTTATTAGATCGTCATATGTTCAAGCTGTGAAAATAGTTTTTGTGGAAATGCAATATAATGTTGTGTACAGTAGATCAGTAGATCGAATATGGTCTCCTTGTTGGATTTTTGTTATCTTTTTAGCTGATATCTCCTCCTATTTTGTAACTATGCATCTCCTTGATGCCTTTGTGATTTATAAAACACTTCATCAAAAAAATATGGTCCCCTCTCTGGACCTTTGACAGTGGAAACTTAATGCACTAGGGCTCTACAGTCTTATTAACAGGAAAAGGGAACATTGTTGGATCCTGCATTTCCTTTTTGGATTGTCCCAATTCACATAAGATGTCAGGAGAGCCTTGACACAACAGTAAAAGTTGTGGTCCGTCCTTCCCTGGACCCCATACATTATGGGAGCTTAGTGCACTAGGACTATCCTATCTTATTAATAGGAATAGGAACATCATTGTATCCTGCATTTCCTCCTTGGGTCGTCCCAATTCACATAAATATCACGTATCCAACCCCCCCCCCCCCCCCAATCAACCCCGTAGAGAAGATGTTTCAATTGGACCAAGAATCACCTGATTTTTTTAAAGGAAAACAAAGCATTATGAACTTGAAAATCCATTTTAATGTTTTTCTTTTTCCGATGCGAAAAGTTGCGGGGAATACTGTATTTGCAATGGAAACTGTATTTTGTCAGAATTTGTCTCAGATTAAAAAGTACTGTACTTCCTCAGAGTATTCGAAAGGTGTTCTGTTAACTTCTAGTTAGATTTCTTAGTATTAGGACTCATCATTGATGAGAAGCGTGTTGTCATATGAGTTTTATTCTGTTCAAGGCTTTAAGCAAATAAAGGCTAACTTTATCACATCCTCGCTGAATGTTATATCCTATTGAAAGGAGCTTGATACTAATATTTATGGCTTCTATGAGGTTTCACAATTTCTTGCCCGTCAGAAACATGCAAAGAAGTATATTCTTGTCCATTGCACACATGGGCATAATCGCACTGGGTTTATGATCATTCATTATCTTATGCGTACGCTGCCAATATCTGTCAGTCAGGTCAGTAATTTTGTGATGCTACATCCTTCTTGCTTCAAACTTAACCACATATCTCTGAGTATGAATAATGAGAGTACTTTTATGCAGGCAATTAAAGTTTTTTCTGATGCTCGTCCTCCTGGGATCTATAAGCCAGACTATATCGATGCCCTATATGCCTTCTATCATGAGAAAAAACCTGAAATGGTTGTTTGTCCACCAACACCTGAGTGGAAAAAATCTTCTGAGCTTGATTTGAATGGTGATGCTATGCCAGATGACGATGACGATGGAGGTCCTGCAGCTCCTTTGACTGTATGTGTTTCTGCAAGGGAACTTTCCTCTTTGATATTGTTGAACTTTATTAGTGGTTGAAGTGTTTGGTTTTTCCTTCTCTGATGAAAGTGTAAGCCTTCAGTTGTTTTTCCTTCTCTGATGGAAATGCAAGCCTTCAGTTTCCACTTGTGCGGTGTTGAATTTGATTGAATGTAAACACTAAGCCATTCTAGTGGCTCTCGACATTAGAATGAGAAACCTATCACTTTCTGTCTTTCTGATACTTCTATGGTGAGAATTAGTGGAACTTGATTTTGAGTGCAACATTAAGCTTGATTATGGAAATTACCAATTTATGACATTCCCAAGTCGTTTTGCCAATGGAGATTGTAAATGAGGAACTCTTGAGTAACGACCTTGCAATACTTGGGATGCAAGGATTGCCACAGCTTTTTGAAGGCATGATTGCTAATCAGAGATTACTTGAATTAGGAAGGGCTGGTCATTAATGCCTCATGCCTGTCTAGGCTAGATATACTGAACCACCTTATGCAAGTCTCCTTTCATCAGCCATGAGACGTTTCCATGTATGGTCTTAATATTCACTTTCGTTTTGGTTCGATGAAATTTGTACCATAAAATGTTGATATGTTATTCTCAGAGTGAGGACTTCTTTTCCTTAGACTCCGCGTTAACTATGCTTCAATCCCAAACTAGTTTCAGTCAGGATATGAATCCTCAATTTCATTTCAATTCTGGAATGATAATTAAGAAAATGATCTCTTGTTCTCCTTTATCTGTCCATTCCCACCCAGCAGCCCTTTATGGAGTTAGCGGATTAAGGGTGAAATAAGTAGCCAAAATTTAATGCTGAAGAATTTTGGGTCATATCTTCCATTTTTTTAATGTCCGGCCTGGGTGGCTTAATGTGATGATAAAGGTTTCCTAGGATTGTTCTTTCTTGATTGAAAGAATTTCTCCTATAAATGCTGAGAACACTGTACTTTGCCAATTTCTTTCTCATTTGCATTTGAGTGTTTTTACATCCATCGACAGCCTATTTTATCGCCTTTGGTCCCCCACCAATTTAGACACACCCAAGAAGAATCTAGTTTTTCTTCGCTAAGCAGTGGTAGAAGAGATCTAACTTTTGCTTAGACTTAGAGCAAGCATAATATTTTCTAACTTGAAAAAGAGTCTTTGGCATGAAATTTTTAAAAAATACACATGCTAACGGTGTCATATTCGCTGACCTTCTAGAAAGATCAACGAGGTTCACTCCACCAATTAAAGAAAGACACACCCAAGAAGAAATCTAGTTTTTTCTTAAAAGCTCGACAGAAGTGGCTAAACAGTGCTAGAAGAGATCTAACTTTTGTTTAGACTTGGAGCAAGCATAATATAGAAAGATAAACGAAGTTCGTCCTCCTTTTTCTCTAATCATTTGCTGGGGAAAAAGCATTTTGGTGTTTTGTTATATTCTATCATCACTCCTTCACTGCTTTTCAAGGTTTTGACGATTGGGCTTTTTATCAAAATGGTTATTGAATAATTAATTTGTAGGACTGCATCTACATAGGAAAGCGAGTGTATGCAGACATTCAACTATATATTTTTGATGTCCGATTTGATTCACCTTTTACTATTTGAAAGTTTATATTCCAGAAAAACAAACTTAACTAAGAGAGCCAGAGAGTTGAGCGAGAAAGGTGGGCATGGTGGTGTAGTAAAGAAGGTGTGAGTGGGGCAAAGAGAGGCAAGAAGGGCAGTGCATCCGGGGGGAGGGTGTGTGTGTAAAACAAAGACGGGAGGCAATGCAGATGGAGGGAGAAGGAATGGGGGTTCGTGAGGATTGTACTGAAGTGAAAGGAGGGGTATTGTTTGTGAAATCATGTTATCTTTAAGAAGAATGACTAGTTATTGCTTGATGTCGCCTAATCTACTACTCCATGGCAGTATACCTGTTGTTTCTTTCCATTTTCCATTTGATCTGTCCAAAAATATGATCCTTCGTTAAATGAGAAGTCTCTGTTCCCATCATTCAAACTAATAAAAACTTATATTACTTCAAATTTTTTGACATCTTACCAACCAACTGTTCCACTTTTCATATTTCTAACAATTGTCTAGAACACTGTCCTAGAAAACTCAATTTAGTAATCTATTCAAATGGTGCAGGTTCTACTGTACAAATTCCACATGATAACATAATTAAGGTTACAGATGCTTGTGATTACATCTTTATACCAACATGTTATGGTTTTGGTCTCTGTACTTTTGCAGTGTACTAAGTTTTTTCAAACTTTTTGACATCTTTCCAACCAACTGTTCCACTTTTCACATTCCTAACAATTGTCTAGAACACTGTCCTAGAAACTCAATTTAGTAATCTATTCAAATGGTGCAGGCTCTACTGTATAAATTCAGCATGATAACATAATCAAGGTTACAGATGCCTATGATTACATCTTTATACCAACATGTTATGGTTTTGGTCTCTACACTTTTGCAGTGTACTAAGGTTTATTTATTCGACAGAGCTTTTATAATTTCCTCATAACTCATTTTCTCCCTTCTCAGGACAATCTTGAAGCACAAGTAGTAACCTCAAATGATGACATTTTGGGAGATGCAATCCCACAAGATCAGCAAAATCATTTACGACAGTTCTGTTATAAAGCACTGAAAATGACCCCAGGGGTAGGAATTTTGCAGTTGGTTCTGTTGGTGTCTGTATAATTGTTGCATTAAATGGAAATTTCTTGTATTGTTTATGTGCATTACTTTTTATTTTCTGATCTTGCTATGGACTCACTTTCTATTGTGCAGTTGTGGATTATGTAGACGACTTACTGCAAAATATAGATGTGTCTGCTGTTTCAATTCTAACTCATAATACCTTTTGGTGTATTTGCCTTTCAGGGTAGAGGCCCGCAATTTCCTGGCTCACATCCAGTCTCTCTTGACAGGTTTGGTTCCAGTCCTTATTCGGAGAACTTTAACTTCATTATATTTTTTTGGTCTAGTCAGGCGTAACCTTAGGTCTAGCTTATCATGCTTAACCATGCATACAAGAGGCCTCTTTTCACCTAAATTACTTTATTATATTTTTTTGGTCTTACCTAAATCAGATTAGAAACTGTGTAAAGTTAATTTATCAGAAAGGGGAAAAGGTTCCGCATAAGCTGATACATGACATTTATCTGCATTTCCTTGATATGTAGATGACAGTAGAAACTGTTGCTGTGTGACAGTAGAACTGGGATACTGTGTAGCTTTGTGAGACTTGTAAATATGGCTCCTGCACAGCCTTCGTGCTGAAATTTATGTACTGCTACCATTTTCAAAAAGCTGGTGCTGTGTGATGTAATGTGTTAATTGTCTTTAACACACGGATGATGGTTGTTATGTTTCGAACTTCTTTCATCATGTGGATGTGATGCAGTAGCGATACATTTCTGTCCAGTATGTGATTTCAAACTTTACATCTGTTTGAACAGATATTTCGTTTAGGTGTCCCTAATTAGTTGAGGACTTCCAGTTGGCTTATCAATCTGAGAACTGCATATCTGAGTGTGAATACCAATATTTTCTTTGTGTGATATTGCTGTTAAATATAAGTGTGAAGACATCAAAGCCTGTAATATCTATGTTGCTGAAGAATGAGTTATCCTCGACACCACTGAGTTGGATTAATTAAAAGCAGGAAACATGTTGATTTGGAATTTTTTTTTATCTTGTTTGACTTGTTTAAATTGTGTTACTTATTTATTTAAAATGCTAAATTATATATCAAATACAACAAACAACAAAATAGTCCACTACCATGATTCAATAAATTAACAATAATATGCTTAATGGATGAATTGAAGCTTGTTAGTGAATATGGGTCCAGTCACTCCAGTGATCTTTTTTCTTAGAGATGGTGAAGTTTGTTTTACTGCAAAGTTTGTTACAGTGGCATGTAACATGTTAAATCACTTGTGAAGTGATTATCATGATTATTTCTTTATCCTCTTCAGGTGTCTAGTTCCTGTTTTCTTCAATTTAAGCCTTAAGGTGTTGAATGTGATTAACAAACAACAGCCTACTTGGTATAGAATATAATTTGGTGGCTATTTTTGTTTTATTTGCATAAAGTGCTTCTTTCGATAGTATTATTTTCTTGCTATGAGACAAATAGTTTAGTGCTGTTCAGTTTCAAAATAAATAAATAAAAATCCAGTTTCGAAAAATAGTTGAGTGTTGTTTCAGCACTTATTAAGTGCCTAAATAGGCTATTATAGTTGGATTTTGGCTGGTTTATCTGAGTGATTTTGGCTTATGATGTAAAATGGACTCTGCCATTTCCTAGGATTTTTGCCGATCATGTATGTATTTCTGTTGTTCTAATTGCAGTTGGATTCATCATATTTTTCATAGAATTTTGGATGACAGGTTCAGCGCTAATTATACTTTTTCATAGGGAGATGTAGTCTTCTTCATGCTTGAGCTCTTACAATATTATTTGGTGCTGAGAATGAGATCCCTTATTTTGCTTTCTCCTCCTCCTGGGAACTGCTCAAACGTTTCCTTTTCTACCTCTTGATTTCTTACTGTTGCCATTTATTCTGCTTCTTATAATCAGCCATTAGGATTCCTTGCCTAAACTTCATTAGTGTGTTTGTCTCCCAACCATGAATGTCCCTTGGCCATCATTTGTTACTGCAGAAGTCATGCACTTCCTCCCAAATTTTTTTACTTGTATTTCTGCAAATGTTGCAACTAAGCTTTTCTTTGAAGTCTCCTCACAATAGCTTATATTCTCTGAACCCACATTTAATAGTTGTGTTTTAGTTGGATCTGATCCTGTAAATAAAGTAACTACTTATCAGAAGAGGAGTTTTGGTGGTTCATGAACTTCCAAGTCTTTGGGATGTTCAAACTTCAAATGATCAGACTGAAATACTTTTTGATTCTTGTGACCTGCCAAATAGGCAGAAAAGCACATCTTTTTATTCTTGTGGATGTTTGTGGCTCATCGAAGGGCCTGCCTCCACAGGGACCAGAGAGGGGGGGGGGGTTGAGTGCTTGTGTGTGCTTATATGTGCCTTAGCTAGTCGACCTTCACGGAAGGTTCTGAATCTTCAGAGACCATTTTCTTCTATCTTTTCAGTTCACATTCTTTACATGGTGACCAACACTGAACCAAACTAGTTCCTGAAGCCTCTGGGCAACTTGTGTTGTGCAGCAGTGTGCCTATTTTGTCTTGTGCAGCAAACATGGTTAGAACTTTAAAGGTTACACATTGCAGAATGAGTATTTTTCTTGCTATATTATGCTTGCAGTGCATGAAATAAGTTTGTTTTGTTTTGTTTGTTCTGCTAATATTGTTTTATTCTGCACGATAACTTGTCCATCAAATGTTCTGAGTAGTTAATGTATTTTTTTAAGATATCTTGTACAAATTTAACTCATGGATGATAACCTTATTGTATCTGCATACTTGAACCTCATATGGACTCGGACATGGATATTAATATATTCTCTGACAAAACAATTGATTATTTATGAAACTGGCTAGTTGCCTTACAAACCATGGTAGGATCGCAGACAAAGCATGGAAGGTGAAAACCCATAAATTAAGATTCATCCAAGGTAATTGTTGTCATGATGCGCAGGGAAAACTTGCAGTTATTAAGGCAGCGTTACTACTATGCCACTTGGAAGGCTGATGGGACACGGTATATGATGCTGATCACGATGGATGGTTGTTTCTTAATTGATAGGCATTTCAACTTCCGGAGGGTTCAGATGAGATTTCCTTGCAGACACACTAATGAAGTATGCTAATATCCAGTTTGCTATTAGGATGTTCTGATCTTTTCTTTTCCCTTTTATGTCTCACTGTTGGAAATTATCTGTACATATGATTTATCATATGAAATTCTCATATCTTCCCAGGGTTTAGCCGAAAAGACCCACCACTTCACTTTACTTGATGGAGAGATGGTAATTGATACTTTGCCTGACACACAGAAGCAGGAAAGGAGATACCTAATTTATGATATGATGGCTTTGAACCATGTGTCTGTAATTGAGGTTGGATTCTTCGATATGAAACCACTTCCCTTTTCTTCTCAAAAAATTTATGTTAGCTATACGCTTGGGGGTCTTTTGGTTCTCTTCGATTATTATCTGTACATTGTTGTTGCTCATTCTCTGTTCTATGATTTCAGCGACCCTTTTATGAACGGTGGAGAATGATTGACAAAGAAGTGATTGGTCCAAGGAATTATGAACGTCAACATATATACCAGAGTAGAAACCCTTACTATAGATATGAGTTGGAGCCTTTCAGGGTATGTTTCGTCAAAATGGAATATATTGTCATAAGATTACTTATAGTTATTTTCTAGTATTATTTGTTCTACCTAAAGTGGCTGCTGATCTCTCAATGTTTATCAGGTGAGGAGGAAGGATTTTTTTCTGCTCTCTACTGTCACAAAACTTCTCAAAGAATTTATCCCAAAGCTTTCACATGAAGCTGATGGTCTTATTTTTCAGGTGCTAAAGAGTACCTATACTGAATTGCTTCTTGTTCTAGCGTTGTATTGGACTTTCTCCTGAGGAATTAATTTCTTACATCACTTAAGATGTTTCCAAATTATATGGCATGTATGTTTTGATTGCTATGTTGGAAAACTCACTGTGGAAGTGGTTTCGAACTTTATCTATGTTTACTGTTATGTTGCAGAGAAGTAGAGTTAGTAGCACATCCTCTTGCATGTTATTGCAAATGACATGTTTATGGCTAACAGTGACGGAGATGCAAAATCATACAGATGAATTTAGGTTCTGGATACTGAGCCTCTGTTTTCTTTCTGTGTTAGGGTTGGGATGATCCTTATGTTCCTCGCACGCATGAGGGTCTCTTGAAGTGGAAATACCCTGAAATGAACTCGGTCGACTTTCTGTTTGAGGTTGTATTCTGCTCTCCTAGTGAATAGAGCTGTTGCTGTTTCCTCCTTATACTTTTGGTTTCTTGTTGTTGTTGTGCTCCTACACCTTACCTGTCAATATCATTTATTTCCATGCTATAAGTGTGTTGAGCTAGTTAAGTTAATAAAATGAACCGCTTTAGCTTTTAGGCGAGATGATCACACACTTAACATAATATTAAATCAGGTAGTGGTCCTTAGTTCTAGTCTCGCTGTCGCCCATTATCAAAAAGAGTTTCCACATGCTTGGTTCATGAAAAAGAATCAGACCCGCACATTAGGGGATGTATTGAGACAATTTAAGTTATCAAAAGTGTGTTTTCTCTTCGCTTAAGGTTTTAGATTGATGCTCTCATCCTTCAACAAGGAAGAATAGCCTTTGTGAAGTGGATCATGTTTCATGCTCTCCTATTGGAATTAAGTGTGATTTTCTCTGATCATATGGCAGGTGGTCGACGATCGTGAATTGCTTTATCTACATGAACGAGGGAAGAAGAAACTAATGGAGGGGAGTAGAGTTGTTTTCCCAGGTCAGAAATCCCCATTTATATTAGTTATATACTTGTGGTGTCATGAAGGAATGTTTCCCTTAATTGGGGTTTAGTTGGGAACATAAGAGACTAATATCATCTACATCCACACTCCTTAATTTTATTTTCTTGAACTGTGAACTCGTTAAGGTTTTATTGCTGTCTTGTATACTTTACTGACCCGGGTGGATGTTTTTTCTTAATAAAATTGTATTGTGGGGGAATTGGATGCAGTGCTATTATTTGATGGAGTTGTTAAACTTCATTCGAGAATGATCTAAAAAGTTAAGGATGCTATTTCACACTCCTTGAAACTGTCAAGATTCCTTTTCGGTGTTTGTGAGGTGCTAAGTAGTAGTCCCTCCGTTCCTTTTTACTTGGCCCATGTTGACTTAGCACCTTTGGGGTCTATTTTACTAAATTAACATTTTTAATTATGCTTTGGAAATCTAAGTGTGACTAGTAGTACTTTACATAGTTACTTAATGATAAGGGTAGTCTTTGAAGAAAAATAATAAATCTCTTGATTTGCGACAAGTAAAAAGGTTTTTCCAGGGACAAGTAAAAAGGAACTGACTACTGAGGGAGTAATAAGAATATGGATAAAAATTTTAGAGGCACTTCTTGCTGTGTCTAAAAACTTAAGGCAGTGTTGCTATTGCACAACTGATACTCTCTTGTAAGTTCAAGATGCATATTCTTCTTTGCCAAAAAAGAAAAAAAAAAGTACATATTCTTGCTTTTATTTTTTCCTCTGTTAACGCTTGGTAAATTGAATTTTGATTTTCCACAACTTGAAATTTGATCAGTTGCTAAGGTTAAAAAAAGGTCAGACGTGTAAGTTTTGATTATTTGGTTTGTCACGATGTGAATTGGTCTTTCCTTCTGAATACTCTCAGACAAATGGGATTTGGTAGCAAATGGATGAAGTGGATTGAGGTATGTATAAAAATAGTCAAGTTTTCTGTCCTTGTGAATGGGGAATCCATGGGCTTTTTTGAATCAGAAGGAGGGGCTGAGACAGGGTGATTCTCTCTCCCCTTTCTTATTCATTTTGGCAATGGAAGGCTTTGATAGTATGATGAGGATTGCAACCCAAAACAGATGGATTAGAGGCTTTCAGGTCGGAGATAGAGTGGGGGGAGAAAAAGAATTGTCATATGCTCTATGTGGTTAGGTGACATACAGCCAAATGTCTAATCTGTTGTCCTATAGTGTTGCATATCTAAGCAGATCTCTTGTGCTTTATTTGTGTCCCGTGAACTTTTGTGTTCTTTTTGTTTTTTCCCCCGCTTCTCTTGGTATTTGGCCTTTGGTGCATATCCTGAAATGTTGGGTCCTTTCATGTTTCAGATGGTTCTGATCCATCAGCTTACTCCGGTAAAATAATAGAGTGCTCTTTTGACACTGATAACCAAAAATGGATATGGATGAGGACCAGAGTCGACAAAGGAACTCCGAATGATTACAACACGTACAGAAAGGTGTCTCTATAATGACACATACTAAACTAATGCTGTTGCTTTGTTGATATGTAGACTTGTGGTTTATTAGAATCTTTTCCATATTTTCTCATCTTTTAGATAGATTATGGTCCCTATTAGACTCTAATTATGGTTCATGTACAAAAATTCAGGTGATGAGAAGTATTACTGACAACATCACTGAAGAAGTGTTGTTGAATGAGATTTATGAGATCATTCGACTGCCAATGTATGCGGATAGGATACAGAGTGATAGCAAAGCTCATGTACGACGCAGATGAATGAATTGGTGCTTAGCTGTGTTCATGACATGTAGATCAATAGAAGGATATTTACGAGCAGCCTTAGTCACTAGGCGTGTTTTGTGTACTATACTGGGTTTGTTGTATGGATCCAGTTGGCACACTGTAAACTTAGTGGTCCATGACTCGGGCCTTATGTTTTTTCTTCGTTAGCGATAAGGTTGTCTTGTATATTAGTTGTTTTAGTTCACTTATTTTTTCCTGGTTACTGTTAAGTTGTCTAAGGTAGGTTTTACTCCAGTAGTAGTTTAAAACTTCAAGCTCTATGTTATCTATTCCCTTGTGAATATAAGTTTGTTCTACTAGTAATTTCTAGTTTATCATTTGCCTTTGTTCTTTCGGTAGAATTTGCGAGCATTGTGGACGCTATTGTGTTGTTGTATGTGAATAATACAATAGAATTCTCTTATATTTTTACTGATCAATCTCCTTTGAAGATGGTCATATAGCTAAGATAATGTTTGTAATGAATTAATAATCGATTTTCCATGGAAAACTTTTAACAAATTTCAAATAAATGTGTAACTTTTAACATTCTACATGAACTATTTAAAATCAAATATATTTTAGTATATTGTGTATATTTTTAATTTAAGATCACAAAATTCAAAAATAGTTTTTAGAATTTTAAACTCGTACTTTAGTCAACAAAAAAATAATGAAAACTAATTGGTGCTGAATTAAGAAGAACATAGTATTCCTTCAGTGGTGAGAGGAGAAATCTAATCAATCTCTTCAGTAATTTATACATTCCAAACAAAATATATCATCATTCTCCTACACCCCATTGATGGTAACCTCGTAGAAGTCAGAATTTAAAATTTATGGGTTTGGGATTCTAATTCTTTTAAGTTACTGAGTTCTAAACTGATTTAGTTTGTACATATTCAATGAATTTCTTACTACATATTTAGAATTTGAGTCAAAGTAGCTAAGTTCAACCGAACTTGTAATCAACATATTGGTTCCACCCTTGATAGTCGAATAGAGAGTTAATTAGGCCTTTTTCAATTTATTTTGATTTAATCATGTAGAATTCGAAGCTCATGTTGATCCTATTAACTTGAATTCGTGCCGAGTAGATCCACTAATTTGAATTGGTTTTTACCAAAACTATGAACACCCCTAGTGGTGCATATGAGTCAAACTAAAACAATAAAAATACATAAAAGTCCCAGCATAGACTCAACTAAAATGCAAGAAATTATGGCCTTGATAAACTTTTTCCACATTGAATAAATATATTTGGTGAAAAACTTCAAAGTCTTCCACTCAATGAACCAAAAAAGACTAACATTAAACATTGGTAAATAGTTTCTTTTGATATTTTCTCTGCCTCTTTTCCTTTTATAAGTTCTTTCTAAGTTCACACTTACTGAGTCATCACCTTAACAAAAGCTGCATAAATGAAAATGAGAACTCTACACTTTCTCCGTCTTTTCTTGATTCTTTTGTTTCAAATCTTATCAGGAAATGATATTTTCTTTGTTTCCTCTAAATGTCTTGATGATCAAAAGTCATTGTTGCTGCAATTGAAAGACAGCCTCCAATATGATTCTAGTTTGTCAACCAAGTTGGCGCGTTGGAACGACAACACAAGTGAATGTTGTAATTGGGATGGGGTGAAATGTGATCTCTATGGTCATGTGATTGCCTTGGAACTAGATAATGAGTTGATTTCTAGTGGAGTTGAGAATTCAAGTGCTCTTTTAAGTTTTGAGTATCTTGAGAAGCTAAATTTGGCTTACAACAGGTTTGACGTTGGTATACCAGTTGGTATATACAATTTAGTCAACTTGAAGTACCTGAATTTATCAAATGCTGGTTTTTTCGGGCAAATTCCTATGACGTTATCAAGATTAACCAGGCTAGTTACTCTTGATCTCTCAACTCTTCTCCATCCACTTAAAATTTGAGAGTCTTGATTTTATTGAGAACTTAACAGAACTTAGAGAGCTTTACCTTGATGGTGTTGACCTTTCAGCTCAGAGGAACGAGTGGTGTCAGTCTTTATCGTCATATTTGCCTAACTTGATGGTCTTGAGCTTGCGTGGTTGTCGAGTTTCAGGCCCTATTGATGATTCACTTTCCAACCTTCAATTTCTTTCAGTCATCTATCTAGACCAGAACAATCTACCACAGTTCCTCAATATTTTGCCAAATTCTCCAACTTGACTAGCTTGTCCCTCAGCTCTTGTAATCTACATGGAGCATTTCCTGAAACAATCTTTCGAGTACAATCTCTAGAGATGTTGGATTTGTCAAACAATAAGATGCTTAGTGTCAGAATCCCAAACTTTCCTAAAAACGGATCTTTGAGGACGATATCACTAAGCAACACCAAATTTTCTGGTTTATTACCAGAGTCCATTTCCAACCTTCAGAACTTGTCCAAGTTAGAGCTCTCCAATTGCAATATCAGTGGACCAATACCATCCACAATGGAAAACTTTACAAATCTTGTTTACTTAGGTTTCTCCTTGAACAACTTCACTGGTTCTATCCCATATTTCCAACGGTCCAAGAAACTCACCTACTTAGACGTGTCGTATAATAGTCTAACTGGTCTCCTCTCTCCAGCTCATTTTGAAGGACTCTCAGAGCTTGTGTACATGAATTTAGGCAACAACTTACTCAACGGGATCCTTCCTGCATATATCTTTGAGCTACCCTCGTTGCAGAAGCTTTTTCTTTGCAGCAATGAATTTGTTGGCCAACTCAACGAATTTCGCAATGCATCCTTCTCTCTACTGAAAATACTTGATGTGAGCAATAACCATCTGAATGGATCAATTCCCAAGTCCATATTTGGAATTGAGAGGCTTAAGGTCCTCTCACTTTCTTCCAACTTGTTTAGTGAGACATTACCATTTGAGATGATTGGGATGCTCAGTTACCTTACTAACTTAGATCTTTCATACAATAACTTGACAATTGATACAAGTAGCAGCAATTCAACAACATTCACTTTTCCACATTTGAGAATATTGAAACTAGCTTCTTGTCGGTTGCAAGTGTTTCCTCGTCTTAAACTCCTTTCAGAAATTAGGATCTTAGACCTTTAATTCATGGGCCAATACCAAATTGGATTTGGGAAATTGGTTATGGATTTCCCTCTCAACTGAATCTTTCCTGCAATCTGCTGGAGTACATGAAGCAGCCTTATAATATTCCCGACAATCTTACGATGTTGGACTTGCACTCCAACAGGCTAAAGGGTGACCTTCCAATGCCTCCTTCTTCTTCCTTCTATGTGGACTACTCGAGCAATAGTTTCAGCAATTCCATCCCACTAGATATTGGTGATTCTCTTGTTAATGCACGCGTTTTCTCAGTTGGAAATAATAGCCTCACTGGAAGAATTCCTGAATCCATATGCAATGCCCTCTTCCCTCAAGTTCTTACTTTCTCTCAAAATGCATTGAGTGGAACAATACCAATGTGTCTACTGGAAAATAGTGCAACTCTTGGGGTGCTAGATCTAGGGAACAATAGACTGAAAGGTGTTATACCAGATTCATTTCCAATCGGCTGTGCTCTAAGATCTTTACACCTCAATGAGAATACCTTACAGGGGAAGCTCCCAAGGTCACTGGTGAACTGTGACTTCTTGGAGGTCCTAAATGTCGGAAATAACAAACTTTTTGATAGTTCCCCTTTCATGTTGAAGAATTCATCCAGGCTTAGAGTCCTAGTATTGCGCTCCAACGGATTTTATGGAAATTTTCAGTGTCATAGCTGGCAAAATCTCCAGATCATAGATATAGCCTCCAACAATTTTACTGGTGAATTGATTGCAGAATGCTTATGGAATTGGAAAGGAATGATGGTTGGAGATGATTACATTGATTCAGGAATTAATCGCATTCATTTTGGATACTGTCAGGAAACAGTGACACTAACCATCAAAGGAATGGAAATGAAGCTTGTGAAAATCTTTAGAGCCTACACATCTATTGATTTCTCTTCAAACAAATTTCATGGAGTGATCCCAGATATTGTCGGAAATCTTAGCGCCCTCTATGTTCTCAACCTGTCACACAATGCTCTTGAGGGTCAAATTCCAAAATCAATTGGGAAGCTAAAAATGCTTGAATCACTAGACCTGTCCTGGAACAAGCTATCTGGAGAAATCCCTGCAGAACTTGCATATCTTACATTCCTATCATATTGCTTGGAAAAATCCCATCGAGTAATCAGTTTCAAACATTCTCTGCAGATTCCTTTGAAGGAAACAAAGGCCTATGTGGATTACCTCTTGAAGATCGCAGAAACAATGACTCTGAGCTGCCGCCAACTCAGCCTCTACCAGACTCAGATGATGATTGGAAGTTCATTTTTTTGGCTTCAGGATACATAGTAGGGGCAGTAAACACAATTGCACTTCTATGGTTTTACGAGCCAGTGAAGAAATGGTTTGATAAGCTTACGGAGAAATGCTTGCATTGGCTTTCAACAATGTTATCCTTAAACCCATAGATGATAGAGTATTTAATGTGTTATTGCTTAGATATTTGTGTATGAGGTCATTTGTGTAAGGAAAAACTCTGGATGAGTCCTAGATAGAAGAATATATCCACTTTTTTCTGATAGACTCTCGGCTCAAGAAAAAGTAGTTCAAAGCAATCCAGAAAAAGAAGTAATGGAAGTACAAAAAACAGTAGATAGTAACAAAAACAACAAATAGTAATAGAACATTATTACACAAAAATAATATTATAGTCAAAGTACAAGAAACAGAAATAGAAGAACAAGAAACTATAATAGCAATACTACAACTACTAGTATGAACTAACAACAAGACAATGCACTCCTAGCTAATAACCTTCATCCCTAATATGTGAAATAAATTAGACCAGGTGTGGTATGGGTTCACTTTGTAGCATTATTTTTTTTATTAAGAATCATCTTATGGTTGTATAAAAAGAAGTGTGTATTTTTCATTTTAACAAACTCATATATCTAGTTAATTTACTAAGGTTTGTTAAACATTTTGAGTTAAAAAAAAAACTTTTATTACTTCCAAGCCTAATAAAAAGCTTTGGGAATAGGAGCTATGCAAGTATTCACATATAATAATCTTCAAAATTGAATAATTATTTTGACCTTCAAGTAAATATTATATTTTTGTGCTAAATGTACATCTATTAATACAATAAAAAAAATGACAAGAAGGGTTTTGGTGAGAAATTTAGCAAGAGAGGTTTGAAGAAAGTTGAGAAAAATTTGGAGATCGAAACCCTAACTCGGGAAAATTTCCGATACTAATGGGTTCATGGCTAGCCCTTTGAATCCAGCACGAATCTGAATTTAATCGGGCTTTAATGTGGATATCGGACACTGAGCGGAACCAAAAAAAGAAAAAACCAAGTAAGCAATCACATCCTCTTCCTCAGGTTTGGCTCAATTTGCCATGTTTGGGTCTTACATGATGGAAATTAGAAAACCACCATTCTTCCTTGGTATTGTTTTATGGACGGAAATCAGTCGGAAAACATTGAAAGGTATTTTCTTTTGGGTTTTCACCTAGTGTCTGAAGTTCACATTGGAGCTGTGATTAAATCTGGATGGTACACGGCAAGAGTTCATTCGGAATGCTCTCAACAAAATTTTCTCCATATCCCGCTCTCGAGACCTATGTTAAGGGTGAAGCAGAACTTTGAAAGGTATTACTCCCCCGTTTAAAAAAGAATGACCTCTTTTCTTTATTAGTTTGTTTAAAAAAGAATGACCTATTTCTTTTTTTCGGTAACATTTTACTTTCAGCTTTACGTGGGACATGTTTAAGACCACAAGATTAAAGGATAATTTTATACATTTGACATAACTTTAATGTAGGATCACAAGATTCAAAAGTCTTCTTTATTTTTTTGAACTTCATGCCAAGTCAAACTAGACCACTCTTTTTGAAACGGAGAGAGTAATTGGTTTCCACTTATGTTTGGACTATTATGGTTATTTATTTAGTTATATATTTTGATGTACTAAATTTATTGACTTCCTTGAGCTAGGTCTAACGAAAACAACGTCTCTATCTTCAAGATAGAGGTAAGATCTATGTACACGTAACCCTTCCCGTACTCAAATTTGTGGGATTACATTAAATATGTTGTTGTTGAACAAAATTTATAAACTTAATTACATTAGTTCTACTTCTTTATTTTGGTAATCTCATGCATCACCTGATAACTCCATTATTTTAACTTGTTTAAAATAGTCTGTATCTGGGAATTCAGTTGTACTCTCATTGTCCCTTAATGTTTTGTGTATTAAAATTGTTGGCACTTGAAGAGTGTTTGATTTTAAATGTGCTCTTGATGTTTCAACAATGTAGGCATAAACCTTATTAAGATGTCACTATAGTCCTTGATTAGATACGTATTTCTTGTTTTCTTTTGTCTTGGTAGTGGGTTGGGGATGAGCGTGACGGGGGTCGACCTTAAAGTTTGGGTACCACCATGTTGATCAAACATGATCCATTGAACATTAAAGATTGGATTGTGATTTATTAATGCCTATAAGTAGGATTATGTATGTAAAAAGAAATAGTCAAGGATTTTTCAATTTGGACCTTATTTGAAGTTTGTGTTTAGTTAGTTAGTGTAAATAAATGGATCTTGAGCCTAACTCAACCCCAAAAGCTATATTATAAGGTGATGATTGTCCAGGTCTATATAAGGAGACCAAATCTCCCACCCTAGTTGATGTGGGACACTCAACACCACCCACTTGCTCAGGACTGGACATTTGGTGTATGAACAATTTAATATGGGGACTCAACATGGGTTAACCATGAATTGGGATAGGTCTAGCTCCGATACCATGTAAAGAATGGATTTTAGGCCTAACTCAACCCTAAAAGTTAGTTTATAAGTTGATGATAGATCAAATCTCCCATCTCTATACTTAGCTAATGTGGACACTTAAGAGTTAGGAAGCTAATCGTAGTTGGAATACAAATTGGCTGCATTTATTACTTTTCCGCTATGTAATCTAGTAATTGGATTGCCCTCAAAAACCCCTCTAGAGACTAAACATTAGTAATCATTCAACACGGCTCTCTCAACCCAAGACAAGAGGTTAAGAGACATAGTCTCTTGTTGAAAAAACACACAACAAAAATAAGAAAGAACATAAGTTATGTAACACATCAACAGCCTAGAAAGATGAAATCCGGTGTCAATGGTACTGACTGTTCAATTTTTATTTGGTTGTATATTTGTTGATTTTGATTTTTTTTCCTGAGATTTGTTTCACATGAGTCATGTGTCTTCAAAATCTTCAGATTTTATAAAACTTGTTTCAGCTTTTAGTTTTTGCTTTAGATTATAAGAAGATTGGAAATAAAAAAATCAGGATTCTTCATCCGGAACTTTTTTTTTTTTTAAAAAAAAAAAACAATAATTTGAACTGAAATTAGTACTTCTTCAGATAAGCTTTCTCCCTTTATTTTTGGCAGAATGAAACAAGGATATTTTGGGTACTGTTCAGTTGTTGTTGAGATGCGTATGAAAATCAAGGTGAGTTCTACAATTAGGGGAAAATATTGAAAGGTATTAACTGGTTCCCACTTATGTTTGAGCTGTTATGGTTATTTATTTACTTATTTACATAGTTTTTAGTTTTACTTTTGAATTTCGGTTATTTTTGCATCCCGTGTTAACTTCATTGTTTTAACTTGTTCAAAAAAATTGAAATGTGTTCTCATTGTCATCTAATGTCTTATGTATTAAAATTGTTGACACTTGCCAAACAGTGCCTGCCTTTTGAGGTGCTCTTAATGTTTGACATAAACCTTAAAAAGATGTCGCTATATCCTTGATTAGATGCTTCTTATTTGTTTTCTTTTGTCTTGGTAGCGGGTTGGGGATAGAGGGTGAGGAGAGTCGACCTTTGGATTTGAGTACTAACATTTTGATCAAACATGATTCGTTGAATCCTAAAGTTTGGATTGCACTTAGTAAATACCTATGAGTAGGATTATGTCTATAAAAAGTAGTCAAAGTTTTTCCAATTCGGGGATTATTTGAATTATATGCTTAATTAGGAAAATCAATAATAAGCTGCATTAGTAAAACCCCTCTAAAGACTACAGTTCTTCTAGTATCACCTGAAAACAGAAGAACTCTTGTTGAAAGAAAGCAACAAAAATGAAAAAAAAGAGAGGAAATGATTCTTCTGCTAATGATTTTATATGGGTTCTTGGCCTCAGGGCACCACCTCCTAAAAAGATGATGCCTGTCAATGGTACCGCCTCTCCAATTTTTATGTAGTTATATATCTGTTGAGTTTGATCTTTTTTCTGAAACTAAACATTCTTATTACAGTTGTTCTTGCAGAAAAGAAGCCTGAAGAAACACATCGGGATTTCCTGATTATTGATCAAGGACAGGTCTCATTTTTGTACTTCTCCAGCTTTCATGTTCTTTTGGACATGAAAATCATTCTTGTTATGTGTGCTGTCTTCTTCTCTAACATTTGTATTTATCTAGTAAAGCTTTTGTTGATTTTTTCTGGTGCCTCCATAATCTTCTGAGTTCTGATTGTCCTTTTTTCATGTGGTGTATTTCCGCAAGTCTGCTTCTGTCTCCTTGATTTAGTTTGCTTTGTGAATGGAGACTTCGTATTTTTGGGTGGTAAATTGGAACAAGGAGCTGAATTATGACAATTGTTAGTGGATAATGGATGAAGACTAAGGCCATAAGTTTTATGCTCATCATCTTCTATGGAGATGCCTTTTGATTTTCATTTGTTCAAAACATTCTTTGCTGCAGATGGTTTCTTGTCACCACCAAAACTTAAGCCAAACCTTCCAGGAAGTTCTTATTCTGTTCTTAAAACCTTCAATTCTTGGCCAAAACACAAAAACAACACTTTTCATTGCACTGTAAACATTTTGGAAGCTTTCTAGAATTCCATATCACTGGGGATCAAACTTTTTGACGGAAAGACTCTTGGTCTGGTGTCTATTCTAGAAGCTTGGGCTTAAACTACATGTATATTTTTCATAGAACTCCTCATGTTGCTGACAACATTTTCAAGCAGGTTGAAGTACATTGCAGTCCTTGAGAGCAATTTCTTTAAAATGTAACATTGGTATCTGGGCTAACATACGTGTTCCATAACTGTTTCCACCAAGTACTTGCATCCTCCTGCCAATATAGGTACCCCATAACTTTTCCCAGGGCTCAGGTAGATGTAAACATTGGCACTTAGCTTTTTTGCCTATGTTGGGATTAAAACTCCCGTCTCCTATGGTCGTCATTCCAGTACCCTTGATTGCTCTCAGAAACACAATTTCACTGCTGATATCTTCACTGCTTACCTATTGTATACCTTCACAGTAGCAAGTCTAACTATTTCTCCTATGGTCATGACAGAGTTGTCACTTGTCAACATTTTCTGTAGAAATTTAGTACAAACCCATACTCAACATTAGGAATTCTCATATTATGTGGACATAGTAAGACCTATACTGCTTTTTGGAGCTTCTTATCTCAGAAGGGAACTTGCTAAAGATGTTGACCACCTCTTTTTGCATTGTTGAGTTACTACTCAGATGTGGCGCATGTTTTTGTCAATCTTACGCATGTCCTGGTCCATGCCAAAATCCACTAGGGAGCTATTGCTATGTTGGAACAAAGAAAGGATGTGCGAGAAATAACAGAAGACTTAGAATACCATCCCTCAAGCCATTTAGTGTTCTGTTTGTCTTGAAAGAACTGATAGAATTTTTGAAAGCCATAGAAGAATTTACATAGCCTAAAATAAAGATGTCTATTTTGCTTCTTTTGTTGATGCAACTTGGTTATTGTGCATGGTGTTGATGCAATTTTAGATACAATCATAGATCTGCACAATTTGTAGTTATGTTTTATCAAACTGATTTAGTGCAAGCATTTATAAAATCTTTGATTACTTATCAAATAAAGAGAACTTGCTATATAATTAATTTTTCCAGAGTTAGTATTTTCCTATTTGTTGAAAAATCATTCTCTGCTTTGGTGTTGAGTATTAATGTCAGAGGCTCGCTGGAAGGAAGATAAGAAGTAAACAACTATAAAATTTACAACAATTACTAAACTACCTAAAATTAGTAAATCTTGCCAAAACCCTACATCATCTATGTCTGCGACATATTATTATTGCAATTCTAACTTCTTATTCTCCACTGTCAATAGTGGCACACTACATGTTATTTATGTAAGTAATTTGCAATACTCAATTTAATAATGTTAACGGAAGTATTGATTAAGTTCTCATTCGTTAACAAAAGGAATCCTTTGGTGTTTGAACATTACATTAACTTATCAAAAATAAAGAGAAGGTTTTTGAAGATCACATTTCTGGCTTGACATTATTTATTGTTGCATCTTTTAGGCAGTTTGTAAAGCCTCTTTTGGTATACTAGCTTAGGGTTACCTAATATATGTATCTATCTGATGTGGTTTGAAATGAAAATCAGAAATCATTATGTTTTATATTGACAAGAACATGAACTATAAAAAATTAGGAATGTATGTGGCACAGTTGCAGTCATCGTGATGTTTTTCTCCTCCCTCCATTTGTTAGACATACTAAAGCTAGTCATCCCGTTGAATGCTAGTAAAAGACTAACGTGGTTTGATGTATTATGTCTTGTTTTATAATTTTTCTATTGATAGTAATAATCAGTGAAAACTAGCAGGTTCTTCTTGTATTTTGTTCTTAGACTGCGGACCTCTGTTGATCTTCCCAATGGCTGTCATGTTCATTAGTTGCCTACCACCTGAGATTTGTTTGATAGTAGTTGGAATTGTACTTCTTGCATGCTTTCCATTTTCCTTTAACTAAGTAATGAGTTTTTTCTTTTTTTACAAAAGTAGGCAAGTTGTACGTATTGGGTGATAAAAGTGCACTCAAAGAACTCCATTTACCTTTCAGGATATTAGAGAAGAAGTTCTGACTTATTTTCAGAACAGTACCAACAATTCTGAAAATTCTTATGGTCACAGACGGATGGGCTCGATCTTGTCAGCTACTGGTTCAGTTTTGCACCCGAATTCGAATGAGGTACCTGATTATCTTATTCACATTGTTTCTGGTTGCATCTCACGAGTTTAGTCCAGCACAATCATTACAATGAACAACAACGATGTTGCACATAGTTATCTCCACTTCTCGTGTTTAATAGGTAATGGACATAATGTGCTATCTAGATATAGCGAAGGAGATTTCTGATGTTATGCTTGGATAAGCTAATAAATAAATCTAATATGCTGCAAACTAGTTAGGATGACATAGCTACTGAAGTGTTAAGTATTCAGTTCCATAATATAGATATACTAAAATATTGTGGTAACTCATAAAAATGATTCTCAAAATAGATAAATCATATGTATAGTACTCCGTCCGTTCACTATACTAAAACTAAATTTGTACGACAATTTTTTTCTTCATATTTTACACGTACCATTAACTACTCATTCCAAATCACTCCTCAAGTCCATTAAGACTATACATCATGGAAAATATGTATTTTATTTATTATTTCTTAAAGGATGTGCAGAAGTATTCAGTTCCATAAAAGTCGCATTTATCACTTTTACAAATGTGATAATATGTAAGTTGTTTTTTTGTATGTATCAACTTTAAGGAGTAAAGGGTGATCTGCTGTTGGAAACTTCTTAAGCATGGATTGTAGTTTCCTCCCTAATTTGTGGGAGAGACTTTCATTTTGGAAGTGTTGAATTGTGTGAACCACCTCATCTAAAGGTTTAAACACGCTTTCTCCTGTGCAGACCTGTCTCTTCAAGGCCAAACACATGAAAATGATCTTGACTGTGTTTATGAAGTTTCTGAAAGCAAACTATCTGAAAATTTTAAGTGCCCTTCTATACTTCTCTGAACTTTTTGATGAAGACACTCCTATGTTATTCTGCTTATCGAGTTTTGTCGTTGGTTATAAACATGAGATTCTAGAATTTACGTATCGTGAATCTTAAGATACTTATCTTATGATTATACATGTCGTTCTGCAGGGTTCATATAAAATAAATTATCTTTTGGGAAGATTTATTATATTTGAAGATGGTCATGTGCAGCAACATGAATCATGGACAATATCCTGTGTTGGTTCATCTTGTCTTGTTATTACAAATGAAGTTAATGGTCGTTTGATTGCAGCAGAGCCAGTCCAGGTTCTTACTGTTTACTTCTTTAATTCCAAAATTACCATTTTTTTTGTTTTCTAAGAAAATCTTTTGGTGCTAACTATAATTGATGTATTAGATTCTATCTCACCTGAATAAGTACTTAACTAGTAAGTGAAGCATTTATGGAGGCATCATTTATATCCTGCATGTTTAAATAGAATAACCATTATCTTGTGTATTTTATTTTGGTTCTAATGTTTTCTAGGTTAATGTAGACTAAAAGGTTCATCCGAGTAATTTGAATAATTCTTTTGCTGAGTTTTATGTAATCATTATTATCATGAAGTTATGAATGATGAGTAATTTGTTGTCCTTGCAGGTTATAGTTGGTACTTTTCCTATAAATTCAAGTACATGAAGTGAAAAATCGAAGAGTTGGAAGAACATCTAGTTTACTACTAATGTTTCTCCATCAGCATTTGTGCTTCATTTCCATCAAAAAACGGATAACATGTAGCCTATAATTTATGGAAAACGTTAAAACTTGTTTTGAATGATCTGTTATAGCTGAGTTCCTCTTTGTTGGCGTGTGTGATTTGGCCATGTAGTAATATGAGTTGCAGACTTCACATTCCTCAGTGTGCATTATACAGGGGACTCTTGAAAAACTATAAGATGTGTTCTTTTTTCAATTTAGATCTATTGCATCTTTGTGCTAAATTTTATTACCTTATATCTATATACTAGTCATGGGAATGTGTGTTGCACGTTTGTCCCCTATTACTATATAAAATTTGTAGCCAATATAAAATCCTTACTTGTAAATTTAAAATTATATATTTATCCACATGTGCATAATTTATTTTAGTCTGTATACATACTTGTTAAGGGAGTAGATATTATGTCCCAATTTCTAGAATTTGTAAACAAAGGATTCATTACTATTATCGAAATTCTAGATTCTCTAGTTACACAAGAAATAAAAAACTTAAGACTGTCAAGAAAAATGATAATAGAAAAAGGAAAAAATTAAGTCAACATCTAATCTCATTGTATGTGTATAAATAAGAGAAAGTGTGTTTAATTCAAGAAAGCACACTATTTTTCTTTGATTTGGAGAGGAAAACAGAACATCGACTAATAAACACCATTCAACCACTGTATATTTTCTTGGACAATTTCACCAAGAGCACCATTTTCTAGATTCAAGAATAGCAATACGGACTTGATGTCTCTATAGTTTGGACATCAAAAAATCTGAATAATAGGAAATAAAAAAAAAAAAAGCAATAACAATTGATTTTTGGTTATGAAATATTAATATGGATGTCCCCGAATATTCTCGATGACTAAACTCTCACACCTTTAACTTTTCCCATAATCTCCCATGTTAATGCTATGTTATAACAGCCTTTATATGCCTCTATCAATACTATATATAGAGGCATAGGAACTCATATTGTGTACTGTTGAATATACTTATTGAAAGAATAACCAAGGGTCTAAGACATGGGCGGATTTAAGTAGGATGAAGGGGGTTCATCCGAACCCCCTTCGTCGAAAAATTACACTATATATATAAGATTAAATTTTTAATATACGTGTATATATATAGTACTGAAACCCCTGAACATACACCAAAGGCGTATCTCAGTGGCGTTGGGGGTTCATGAATTCACTCTACTGCACGCGAGGTCGCGTGTTCGAATCCAGGCAGAGGCATATCTTTTATCAGCTTATATTTTAGGCGTTTTAATTTATTTAAAAATATAATAATGCAATCAGAAAATGATGTTTAGTTCCAAAAAATTAAAACACTGATTGGGAATTTAGGATTTATTAGTTTAATCCCTAATTATAAAGTCAAATATTAAAAAATTCTTTTCTTCTTGATTCGACAATTTAATCCGACCCGTTTATATCCGATTCGACCCGTTTAATTTATTTGTAGATATTATTTATGTGATTAATTTTTTTTTTGGAACCCCCTTGATGAAAATCCTCCCTCCGCCACTGGTCTAAGACATTGTGTTTGATGGTGAAGAAAGAAAGTCTTGAGACGAAAATGTTTATGAGAAAGGTTTTTTTCTTTCGTCAATTCATAGTGAAATTATTGATTATCAAGGACACTAACGAAAATACTAAATTTACTTGAGAAAACGGAGTTAAGTAGGAAAAAGAACACTGTAGCAAAGTTAAATAGACTGATCTAAATAATTTTAAAGGAATTCATTTTAATAGTTCATATTAACATCATGGCGCATAACAACTCTAGAAAAAAGTTAGGTTCTTGATTGAAAAATTCAATTTGCTACAAGAAATCATCGAGTTCATACATACAATGGCAACGTAACCATCAATGTTTTTATGGCATCACTACTGAGATCACTTCTACACCACCATATGCAACAAAGCCTCATTAGAAAAGTGCAATTATCCTCTAGGCATCATAGTCACACAGGAAAAAGGACTCCATTTTTTTCAAAATATTTGTTTAGGGGAAAAAGAAAAAAGAGAGAACTATGTACCTAGCCTTACACCTTTGTTTCCAAATAACTGGTTCTTGAAAGACAAATTATTTGGACGCATCCTTCATATGGTTAGCAATTCCTTCTTCGTTTGCTCAACCATTTTAGATAAATCTTTTATTCTCCTCGAGGTCCTTACGGCAAATCTTTGGAAACCTGAAGATCAATTCTTGATGCCATTTAAAAGTACTTCAAAGCTCACTTTTTGACACCATTTAAATTGAAGCAAGTCATAGTATCATGAGAGAAAAGTAAAAATAAGTTAACATGATATAGTCCCAAAAATGAAAAAGAACTTGAGAAATCATAGGAAAACAGATACCATAACAACGATTTGTTATCATCTACTATTACTCAAGATTTAATCAAACAAAATAGAAAAGAAAATGGGAGAAAAAATATACCAGGCCCGAGAGCATGGACATAGTTCTTGAAGTGAACCATCTCCACAAGTAGAAGGTGCGCGTGGATCAATATATGAATCCTAATTACTGAGGAGATCTATTTCAGATGTTTGATTTCTGAAAAGGTCATAACTCCTTGGAATTTGAAGTGACGGCTAACTGTATATGATGAGTAGCATTAGTATAATAACTTATTAATATGATAGGATTATTATTTAATAATTAATTAATGTTTTTATTTTTTATTTAGTTGAATGGTGAAATGGTCATTCAACTTTTGACTTAGATTCTTCCCACTTTTAATAATACTAGTTTCACAGCACGTGCGTTGCACGTGTGTATCATATCATATAGTATACCATGTTGTAAAATAGAATTAATATTACTAAATTAAAGTTTTTTAGTAAATAATTCTAACTAAAAGAATATTAGACAAGTGATTTTAAATGAGTAATATAGTTTTTCATAGAGTTAATTGTTTTTTGAGACAAAAATGACCAGATATCATTGAAACATTTCAAAATGCATTCAAAAAATTTAAATATGGGGAGAAAGTGGTAATTCTTAAGAAGTATTGTTCTTTACTTTACTCAATTTGGTAAACAGACTTAACCAACAAAATAGAAAAATAATATCAAGATAAAAAAAATGGTCAACAAAAACTTTTCCTTTAATTTTATAAAAGCAAAAAAATGTACTTATATAGTGAATGTCAATACTTTTATAAGTCGAATGTTATAGAGAAAAATATATTACGTCAATAATTAGTTTTAAAGAATATTATCTTTTATTTTGCCGCATACATATCATATAGATGTTGTCTTATGAGAGTATCTAGTATCTTATAGATGTTCTATCGTGATATAAAACATTAGGCTTTTTCAATTAAAAATTAAAAGATGAATAAAATTTAAAGTATTATTTATAGAATCTTTAATTTGATTTAAGATCGTTTTATGATCAATCACTATTTTCTTATCATTTTTATATAGCTAGCAAAGAGTGTATCTTGTGACATAACATTTTCTTAGATCAAAATGAACACAAAATAACAGGAAATTCATACTCAACATAAATATAAAAAGTAAAATAATGTGGATCAATTCATAGACAATGAAGAAGGAAGGCGGAAATATATGTTCATGATATATTCACCCTAGTGTTTCATTTGATTGAAATATCTTGCCACCAACACTTTACTTTATCCGTTCATTTTTACTTACATATCTATTTAAATATAATTATTATCATGGTTATATTATCATATTATAAGTAAAAGTGAAAATCTATTTTTGAAACAATAGACTTAAAATCAAAACTACTAATTCAATGGACTACGTTGATGCCCGATGTTTTAGCAAAATTAGGAAGAAACTCCTTCATTTGATGTTAAAAGAATAAGAAATGAAATACAAAGAAGAAATATCTTAACCAATCATGTGTCGTTTTTGTATTTGTTTATAATTATTTTCTCTCCCACTTCTTTATCTATTTATTTTATTATAAAAATAATCAAGAATGTGTGAATATAAATTTTCTCTCGAATGAAAATAAAAAAGAAATTATTCAAGAAAACAATTAAGAAGAATAAATAAAAATTCCCGCGCACTATATAAAGAAGATTTATGCGTGAAGAAAAGTTCATAGATAATTGCATATTTCTTTGTTCTCTTCTTTTCTTCTTTAATAGAAAAGGTCAATACCTAAAATTCCAACGCTAAGAACTTCGGCAAAACATATCAATTGATTGAGGATGAATCATTTATGAAAATTTTAAACAATCTCAAATTGTCAGAAAAAATGAGATCCCCAAGAATTTATAAGGAGTGAATGGTTGTGATTTATGACCGAAGAAACATGAAGGTAGAAATTGTTGTGACTATTCGTAAGAAATTAGTCTTTTTTTAATGAATAAAACATGTAGGTTAGTTTAAAAGTGTTAATGTTCTAAAATGATATAAATAATATTGATGTATGTATGTGATAAAAATCGTCAGAGGAAAATATGAGTGTGAATTGATGAATGATTTGCTACAATTTGTTCACCAACTCTTTCTTATGTGGTACCTCGAATTTCGTAGGGTTTCGAACTTCATCAACTATTGCAAATAACAACTGAGATTTTTATGAAGAAGAGTATAAAACTTGAAAAATTGTAGTTTAAAAGTGAGAGGAAACCCCTCCATTTATAGCTAACAAATAGTAGTATGAATATATTCTAATTCTACCTTATTAGATAAGTCACAGCCCTTCAAAAAGTCTCTACTCATTGGAAAAGACATAACCTTTTGAAAAAGTCACAACTCATTGGATAAGGCACAACCCTTTGGTAAAGTCACAATCCTTTGAAAAAATCACAATCTTTTGGAAAAGTTACAACTCATCGGAAATGTCACAACCCTTTGGAAAAGTCACAACTCATCGCAAAAGTCACTATCAATTATCCATTAATGTGAAAAGGTATCAACTTTTAATATAACATAATTAAATAAATTGAGTATTTTTAATTGTGGGTATTATAGTAATTCAACATTCATGTTTGGGAGTTCATGCTTTTAAGGTAGTATAGATATGATGATATGATTCTTTTTTCATCTGTTCTTTTGATCTATTCTCAATCTGATACTCAGACCTATATATGGATCACCAAATAAAGTTACACTTAAAAATCTTTCTTTGGTTAATTTTAGATATAAGGAAAGGACCAAATGTATCACCTTTTTTACAATCGGTTTTGTTCACACCACCTTTTCACTAAAAACAAAAACACCAAAATGGTGTTGAAGATAGATTGACCTGAAGAACTTCTTGGTAAAGAGTGCTTACGGACTACCAAGCATGAATCTGAATTAGTCGGGCCAAATATCAAGTGTCTAAAGCCACCCAACAAAAAAAAAAAAAAAAAACCTCAACCAGAAGCATACACAGCTCAAGTTCAATCTTCATTCTTTATGATTGGAGTCAATTCCATAAATCAGTAATAGAATCCCATGGCAACCAAAAGGAAGGAAAAACATTTTGCAGTCTAAGAATAGTAAGAGTAAGGGTCCCCTTTAAAGGAGAAAACTAAACACTTCTAAGCTTGGTTTCTCATAGTTTCTATGGGTTCCCCAATGGGAATTATTGATGAAAAAACGAAAAAAAAGGGGAATATTGAAAAATATCTTTGTTGATTCCATCTTCTAATGATTGCTGAACCAATCCATGTTTAATGTAAATTAGTAATCCTCTGCTTGATGATTCATTCCTCTTTGACATCAAGGTGATTCTAAACTTTTAACGAACTTCTTCGCCTGCCAAAAAATAAGAAACAAAGGGTAAGCCAGTCAGCTATTCATCAGGAATTTGTCAAAGCCTAATGGAACAAAGTGTTGCCAAGTCAACAGTTGAAACAGGAAGCAACTGGAAATTGAGAAAGCCTCTCATTGAAGCAAAACATGTGCTAGTCTGGAATAGTAATCTGGCATAAAGTTTTATAAATAATTGTGAAATGGAAAAGAATTTGTGTCGCTGGGAATATGGTTCCACTCTTTACCTGCTCCAATGTTAGAAACATAATGACATTCCAAGATCCCAAGCGTCCAAAATTTGGGATAAAGCCTTTGTAGAAAGCCAAAGGTCCCTGCAAACATAAAGGCCATAGGAGAAGTGTCATTTTTGCAGTCATTACACATTAAAGTTGCTGTTGGCAAGGAACTGAAAACTACACAACCAAAAAACTAATAGCAGTAGGGAAAATTTGTAATAATAGGGATCTGATTTTAGTAAAAAAAATTAAACTATCTTGAGAGAAATGAGAGGTTATGTTGTTTTAGGTAGAGTTCTGCATCTAATAAGAAGCCACGATAAGTTATTTAAACAAAAAGACTAAGAGGAAAATTTATGTCTGCAAAACGGCTGGATTCTTCAATAACCAATAGAAAGGACAGATCATGAACTCACATCATTCTTCAATGTTTTGACAAAACAATCAAGAGTATTTTTGTATGCGGAATCTCCCATCATTCTCGACTTTACCTGCATCCACAGTTTACCATGTCAGTGCTTCATGGCTATACAAGAATAATCAACAAAATTAATCTAATAAATTTTTACAAAGTCTATTGATAATGCAACTTTAAAGGGATGAAATTAGAAGACAGATTAAAAATGGTGATCTAAAAGATTAGTGTTGAATAAAAATCACCTAACCAAAATATAAGAAGCATTTTGGTGTTTGGTGAACTTCTTAAGTACGCAAATTTGAAAAAAATCGGTATTGCCATCATACACAACCAAGTAACAAGATATCAGTACTGTTGATCCCAGCTCTACTATGTTTGATTCCAGGAAGGGGAAGGAAACGGTTGAGAAAAGAAAAAGTAACTTGTTAAGTGAATTATCTATATTTGTTTATGATTCTTTGTATGGTTTTAATATTTGTAAAATAGACATGCTTCCGCCCAATTTAGGACAGATTATCTCTCTTTATTTTATTTTTTATTGATCCTTTTTTAATTACAAGACATCCCCTTACACTCCCAATGTTACTTTTAATCCTTTAATCCCTCCTCCATTTACCCCAGCCAAACTAGAGTTTTATTATTAGGCACGCACTGCACAATAATAAAGAAAATTCATGAGCAGAGGACTTCAAATTCACAAGATGAAGGCGTGTGTTTAACAGGCTAGATATTGACTTTGATAATCTTTTTCATGAAAAGTAAGACTATGCATAACTTTTCCCCCTATATAGCCAAGAAGATCCTCTATTTGGGCAAGAAGATCTAAAATACTAACAAATATTACTGAATCATGGGCTGCCGTCAGAAAGGACTAAAAGGAAAGCAATTTCAAATAATAAGAAACATAGAAGATACCACATCAACAGGAGACCCTATGCAAACTGCAAAAAAACCAGCTCCAAGCCCCGCAATCAAATGAGTAACAACATTGTCTGTGAACCCAGGAATCCTAAGAACAGCCTGCACAGAAATTTTTAAAGAACAAACAGTGAAAAGAATGACAATGTAAACATCCAAATTCAAGAAAACACCACATTAGATGGTCCGGAAAATGAGGTGGGAATAAGAAATTTATGGTTTCTCTACCTCCTTCACTTGATCATAACTTGCTAATTCAGCTGCATTGATGATGGCATTCCGCCCAATATTGGGTCCAAGACCAGTCCACAGAGCTCGAACTCCTTCCTAAAATCAAGATATGGTAGAAACAAAATGCAAAGAGGTTAACATGCAAGTTCAAATAGGAGTCTTATTTTGTTGGGAAAACTATGACTCAACAATGAGTTTCCTCAAATTTTCACATGTGAAACCTGTTCTATTTACATTATATTGCAAATGCTCCAGTAAGCTGACAGACCTGGGGATTTGATTAATTTAAATGAAATAGAACTTTTCATAATTTCCTAACATTTCCAGGAGAATGGAAACCACACAGAGAAGAAAAGTACTACCCTTTTTCTCTGAGAATGATAAACGAATACACTAAGTTAGATGGAGAATGAGAAAGTCGAACAAAGAATCAGTTATCAAAGAATAGTTCAACGAAAGAATCTTTAAGAAATGTCATGTATCCAATTCTAGGGACATAATAGTTGTTAAATGTTACATACTAAAGGCACATATTTTTGCAGGTTGTATGTCCGCTTGATAGGTAGACATTGTGGGAGTTTGAATAGCAACACATATATAATTGTTTAGGTAATATTGAATTTCAATTCAAGGGGTAACTAATTTCCAAGTCATGATTCAAAGTAGGTGTACACAATTTCACAGCCCCGCGTGTCGTTAGTTATCATGATTTAGTAAACAACTGAGCTAGACAAGACATATAACCTGTTTCACTATTGTTGAGTAGGCATTTAGAGCTCCAGAATAACGCCTCGGCACACCTGCTGGCAATTTTCCTTCAGCTTGAAGACGTACTTTAACTAGATCTGTAGGATTTGCAATTGTAATGCCCAACGCACCTATTTGATAAAGAATCACCAAATTACTTTAAAATATATTGAAAGACCAGACAGTATAAAAGAATAATACAAGGAAAAACAGAAGTATGTTATTGATAATCTTAACACTGAACTTCTATAGCCTATGTCCAGATGTTTTCTAAATGGATATAAAAGCTTCGCTGTCCATTTACTCTCGAGCAAAGTGACAATAAACGCAAAACATCTAAAAGGCACTCACCAGTTGTAAGTGCAGCAAGTATTTTCTTTGACAATGGCACATCCCCAACATGATCTTTGCCAACATATAAGTTTTTAACCTGGTCACCCAGCAAACAGTCCGTAAAAGGCCAAAATAAACTTGTAGCTGTTTAAGCTAGAAATGTTAACTTACAGGTTCATACATCCCAATCCGAAGACCTCCATATATACATTGACGATGTAACCCAGGTACGATACCCTTCCATAGTGAAGCTATTCCTTCTTCCTTTGCAATGGTGCCAACAGTACCTAATAATCCCCTATATTTAGGTAAAGCTAGCCCATCCCCTTCAACTGCCTTCTTTTGAAGCTGAAGTCTAACTTTAGCAGTATCCAATGGTAAAGTACACGCCTGGAGAACAGAATTTTGTATGCAGCAAACAAGATTAACAGGCAGCGAAGGAATCAATAACACGAATAATAGCACGGCATGCACACTTCAAAACGATCTACTACATGTAGACACCATACATGTCGGATGACCCAAAAGACGCAATCAAAACTTAACAAACCTCATTTCATACAACCATACGCAATACACTGTTCTTTGAAAACTACATACATCATCAAGGCCTAGCTTCATAAAAAGCAAAAGATAGAAAACTGATTCCTCCAAAATTAAGCAAGTCATGGTTTTTCATAAAAGTATTCACACAATCAAGTCCACCAAATTTCTACAAGTAATTATTTTTAAGGAAACATGAGTACAAATTTATTTTGTACCATCATCACCTTGTTTAAAGGTCATCCGATATCCTCTTTTCCCTTCCTAACAGATGCTGTAGTAAGGTGATTAATCTCTTAAACTAAATACAGAACAAATCAAACCTCACTTTCTTCTAGGAGGATCAATAATGTTCCTACTTACCCTCCAGTGTGACTCGAACCCTCAACCAAGCCTCAATTATCTGCCGAAACAGATTCCCCACCTCCCTAAAAGGAGGATCAATACTGTTCCTACATACCCTCCAGTGTGAGTCACACCTCCAACCAAGCCTCACTTATTTGCTGAAACAGATTCCCCACCCCCTAAAAGGAGGATCAATAGTGTTCCTACTTACCCTCCAGTGTGACTCAAACCTCCAACCAAGCCTCACTTATCTGCCGAAACAGATCCCCCCGCCCCCCAAAAGGAGGATCAATAGTATTCTTACTTACCCTCTCGCATGACTCAAACACTCAACCAAGAGACTCATTTATCTGCCAAAACAGATTGCACCTTAATACAAACATACAGCATTAGGAGATTAAACAAAACTTAAATTGACCAGCAAAGCAATCCAGTAAAGGATTATAAGCTCATAAACACTTAACAGCTCAATGGGGATCAACAATTCCTGACAATCCAGAAACAAAAAAAAAAAGGAAAAGGAAACAACCCCATTTATCCTATTCGAATCATCAAAAATCTTAGCAACAGATGTAAGACTGAATCAACAAAGCAAGTTTCAAGACAGGATTGCAAAAAAGGGATTAGATTGATGGAAGAATTACCTCAGCGAAACAAGCAGCAAAGGCACTACTTGCGAATATTCCGGCGAATGAGATATCCGATTTGCCGCCGTGATCTCCTCCTCCCATGACTAAATTGACCAAAAAAACACAAAGAGAAACTAAAAGGGTTCTAGGAGATGGCTACTCCTAGAAGAAAGGATGATCACAGAGCAAGAGTAAGAAATGGGTATAGTAAAAAATGGGGTTTTAGGGGCTATTATATAGTAAAGAAGGCTAAGGATTTTGCAGAGAGATCTTGGGAAAAGCGAAAACGGGGCTGCTGCTGTGCTTGTCCTACGCAACGGCCATTGCTGTCATTTACTACTAATATTTCAATTGGGCTTTTGCTTGCTCAGTCAGCACTACTCTGTTTTCCTTTGCTATTCAATTGTTTTTTTTTTTTGTTTCTCGGAGCCCACATTAGAGTTTCGATTAAATTTGAATCGCGCTCTACAGGGTCTATTCGGGGGTGGCACTCCCAACAGATTTTTTTTTGTTATTCAATTGTTACTCCCCTTAATTAAAGGTTTTAAATTCGAGTAGTGTGATTGGGGTTTTATATCATGTGAATCAAAATTAATTGAATTTTAATGCAAATATCAAATACGAGAAATTAAATAGAACCTAATAAAATAATAATAATGAAGCTAGAGATGAATAAAGGCAATAATATATTTACAAGTTGATCAAACTCATCCACTCAACCATGTGCTTTTGACCTAATTATTTTATTAATTGTTGAATTTTAGAATAATGAATAAAGCACACTTTATTAGATAATCATGATTGGTTGGAGCTTTGCACATATGCTGATTAGATCCTCATTCATCATCTAACATTTTATTAAGGATGCGTAAACGTTACTCTTTCCTATCGAATATACGGCTTGTCATACATTCAAGGGCCATGGTGAAGTACACCTATTTCACATGGTAGATTTGTTAATTGTGACAGAAATAATGAAACGATTGGGCAACAACACCTTGTTCTGTTAAGAATGTCCAAAATATGTTATTTAATCACTTCGTATATAATTTTACATAAATATGATATTAGTTTTTGACGAAGGATATTCAATTTAACACCCTGACTTTAACATAGCTACGCCCCTGTGCATAGGCTAAAAGTGGGATAAATAATCAAATTAACCAATGTCGAATAATATAAATATGGGATGTGTTTAGTTGGAAGAAAACATTTAATTGAGACGTCATGATCTAGTTAGAAATCACGATGATTATCATGATAAGGCAGTGTAATATACCACAAATACAAAATATTATAGTTGAAAATAAAATGACAAAAATGAATAAACAAATTTTTAGACTGAGGCACGAATATCTCACTCTCTTTAAGAAGATTCAAGTCAACTACGGCATAATCTACACCGATCCAGCAGTATCACTCTTGACTTGTCCTCTCCAGGATACAATAGTCCAATAACGTTGTACAACTCTGAATTAGTTGAAGAGTCCAAAACTCCACACAAGAACACTTTCCTTCAACATATGAATATTCTCCTTTGTATAGTGAATATAGTTAAAGACTTAAAATATTTTCTCTGTCTCAACTCTCTCGTTCACTACACTTACTCAATATACACAATATAATATTTCTCATCTTTTCTTCCACTCTTTCTCTTTTATATTTCTTGTTGTTTCTACTTCTACCCAACACAAGGAAGACCACACTATTTATATGTGATGAATTCTTCCTTGCAATGAATAGAGAGATAGTGGGTAGTAAATTTGCCAAATGAATGATTTTACCTAGACTTTCAAATAACTATGTATTTTATCATTAATTAAGAGTTTTCTACCATATATTGAGAAATATACACTTAGATACATGTATTTTGCTACCAGATAGACTAAAATAGGGAGAGGCTAGCGAGATAATCATGTATCTCAGATATATGTGAATCACACTATATACACATTAGATACATATATCCGTACGTATCTAAGATATATATCAAATACAAAGGAGAGTGGCAAGCGAGTTTTATCCATGTATCTCATAAACATGCGAATCCACTTTGATACAAATGTATGTAGAACAAATCACACCTAATTTTGATCTCATATATCTAGACACACCAAAATCTGATTAAATTCATAATATTGCAAATTAAAGTATATTAAAGTCATAAACTCGTGAAATTTGTATAAATTTCCTAAAACTTAATTAGTGACACCCAAAAATCCTACTTGTGCAAATGACTCCATTAAAGTTAGAGCGAAATAAGATCATTTGAGCGGGAAACCATTGGGCATTAGTATTAAGATTAGGAAGAAACCCTAAAAAAAGATTAGCTTTCTAACAAGAACAAATCCACTCTCCATTAAAAGGTATTTTTCCTTCTTCTCCAATCGTCAATGAATAATTTTTACCCCTTAAAATTATAATCTTATGTTATTCACGTATAATGTTATATAACTTGTTGTCCCTAAAATGACTGTGTATGGAATTTTTGGGTCGAATTATTGTTTGTTTTTGCCCTATTTGCGCTCTACAGTTTTTTCGGCAAATGGGATTCAATAAAATAAATGGACTTTAATATAGTTTGGATTGGCATGTATGATATTGGCGTGAAATGAGTTTAAATAGAGTAAAATAGTCCATAAGGTATAGCCGATCCTAACTAGTTGGGTAGGGATAAATTTATCACCTGTTAAAAACGGGGCACATGAGTTCGTGGTCTCTCTCTGAAACTAGGTATTTTATGTATATATTTTAACTATTGATATCTACAGTATAAAGATATTGAGTTACTTGCGTAAATTTCCACTTCATGTATTTTCGCCTTCTTTTTTCAATGGTGCACCCATGTTCTAAAAATTTTAAATTTGCCCCTAGTTGGAGAGTTATTAAGGGATGTGTGTTTATGGTGGTATTAGGCATAATCACTACAACAAAAATAACTTTTAGTGACAATAAATGTACACATTAACAAAGAGTGATAAAGTCTTTACCAGTATTAGTTAATTGCGATTGGATCCAATGTCACTATAGGTTTTAGGGACATTTACAAACTGTGCTAATTGCCGCTAAAAAATGTGCAGAAACGTGTGTCATGTTTCTTAATTGCTTGCCTCTTTTTAACTTCAACTGAAAGCCAGAAAATCATTTTACTCTCGTTATCTTGGTTATCGACTAATTACTGATAACTTGGATCAGCAAGGAGCGTGCTACATCAGTTAACTGCTTTAAAATGGAAGACGAGGAAGAATCTAAGGTTGTGTTGAAGCTATTGGTGGATGAAAAGAAGGATCAAGTTGTTGCAGCTGAAGCCAAAGTAGATTTTATGGACATATTCGTTAGCCTTCTTACTTTACCATTGGGAACAATAATACGACTCATTAAAGCAGAGGCTGGAGTTGTTGGTTGTATGAACAACTTGTACCAAAGTGTTGAAAACCTCGCTGTGGAAGATCTGTTCATAGAGCATTGCAAAACCATGCTGCTAAATCCAAGAAATCCCTATCCAAAGTATTGTATGAGGTTGAAAGTGAACATAGATGATTCAGGCTCCGAGAAGTATTATGGGTGTTCAGGTTGGACTACACGAAAGTATTGCTCAAAGCGAAGCTATTTCATGAATGTTGAGTGCCCATGTAATGGGAAATTTGATAAAGAGACTATTTTAAGTGAGTCTTGTCGTGATAAGTACGTATTTCTCATAGGAGGGATATCATATCTTATCAGTGATGACTTGCAATTCAAGCGTGCTTCTCCAAGCACTCTTTTCCAGATGCTTTCTAATGTTGGCCTGAGTGATATGAATCAGATTAAGGAGATGAATGTAGAAGTTGGCAGGAACGAGGTATTGTCCTTTACCATCCGATGACAATTATGCTTTCTGATGACATGTTTGCTTTTACATGTTTTGCTGTGATTTTCGTAAATTGGCATTTGCAGCTAGTAACATGATCTTTTTCTGGACCATTTAGGTGATTCGTCTACTTGCTCGTTCATTTATCTCAAAGACTCCCTTGTCTGATGTGTTTCTGCCCAAGCAAAAACAAAAAAGGGCACAAGTAGACACTATAATAATGTCCGAGTCTGGAAATTTGTCGTCTATTTCTGAAAATGGAACGAGTAATAACACCAAGAAGTTGGAGCTGAAGCTAACAGTAAGAAAGTCTACAAACAAGGTCTTGTGTGCAGAAGCAGGCAATGATTTTATTGATTTTCTCTTCAACTTCTTGACGATTCCTATAGGATCAATTGAAGATGTTCTAAAAGGGAGTTCTGGCTTGAGATGTATCGATAACTTCTATAAAAGCGTGGAGGCTTTAGATTTGAAATGGTTCAATAAGCGTCCAAAGCAGAATAGTTACCAGAGTGAGGATAAATTCAAGGACAACCTTAAGACAATATTACTCAAGCCCAATGTTGCCACACATTATAATTCTGAGTATCAGCTGCTACAGATTTCTGAAGGAGAATCAGAATTTTACGATTTGTATGATCCAAGGCAACATATAAGGGGTAGTCATGTTCCCAAATTTCATAAGTTTGCAAAGGAACCCTCCGCTTTCTACGTTATGGACAATTTGGAAGTAAGACCTTTGTCTTCTACATCAACTATTTGCTTACTTCAAGAACTAAATGTGCCCATGAATGATATTGAAGAGCAAATGATCAGTGTTGGCGAATCAGAAGCATTGAACTTGCTGAAGGCCTCTTTGACATCATCATCATCAGCTTTGACAGAGGGCTTAAATCACCAGTTGAAGATGCAGATAGACAAAAATGTGAAGTGTAACGCGAAGAAACTTTGTTAGCAAACACATGGATAACTTTCTTGTGTTTTAGCCTCAAAACTTGGTCCCCTGTGGCCTGTACATCAAAGCCTTGATGCAGGGTCAAGTATTTTTTGATTGACCTCTATAGATGATTAGTCCATGAAGTGTTAATTTTGTCCTAAGTTGATAAGAGGGTAAATCTAATTACATGTCATAGCTGCAAGCTACTCTAAAAGTAACAATTCTTTACTAGTACTAGTAGATTTGGACCACTTTTTTTGTCATATGCTGTTCTTTAGCATCTGGTGCCAATGCAATATTCTCTATGTTCTATTTCTTGGATTGAAATTCTGATTCTGGATTGTTTGCTTATTCTCACTGTTTCAAGATAATTGGTTTGCCTATAAGGAACATGAGATTTGAGATTTTCTTTGAAATTGTGAGACAAGTAGTATATTGTTGTTCTTGATAATATCATTCAGTATTTGGTTTTAGTGTTACTTCCAATATTTTCCTTTGTATAAGATTTATTAAAGAAAAAAACCATTTGATTTGAATTCATGCTGAACCTTATTAAGATTTTTTACTTGTTTTAGTGATTACTATCGAGATGAAACTTTTAATGGAAATAGGGGTGTGCATAGATTGGTTTAATCAATTAATCGAACCAGAAAAAAATGCTATTGGCTTTGGGTTATTGAATTAATGAATTTTAAATGTGAAGAAGATACAACTGCAAGAAAATAGACATAAAGCAAAAAAGAAGAGATTGTCCCACTTAGTAATACCCAATGAAATCTCACAAGTGAGGTCTAGGGAGAGTAGAATGTACAATGTCGTAGACCTTACTACTACCTCGTGGAGGTAGAGAGACTGTTTCTGAAAGATGTAAAAATAAATATATTTTCAGTAATAAGAAATTAGGTGGAATTTATAAAGATTCATCATGAGGGAGGAAAAACAAGAGGCCAGAAGTTACATTTAGAGTGGCTTGCAGCTATGACAACATTAACTTCATGGACCAAATCATCTATTGAGGAAACCTCCAAAACTGGTGAATAATAGAACTACAAAATGATTGATTCATATCTGAAAACACTTGCCTCTCCAACAAGGCTTTGATGTACAGGGAATCAAAAGAGCTATCTATGTGTTTGCTAACCAGCACGACAAATTTTCTTCACGTTACACTGCACATCTTCGTCTATCTGCTTCTTCAACCTGTGATTTAGGCCCTCTGTCAAAGCTGATGATGATGATGTCAAAGAGGCCTTCAGCAAGTTCAATGCTTCCGACTCGCCAATACTGATCATTTGCTCCTCAATATCATTCAGGGGCACGTTTAGTTCACGCAGTAAGCAAATAGTTGACGTAGAAGACAAAGATCTCACTTCCAAATTGTCCATAACGTAGAAAAGGAAGGGTTCCTTGGCAAACCTTTGACATTTGGCAACAAAAGCACCCCTTACAAACTGCCTTATATCGTGCAAGTTATAAATTTCTGATTTTCCTTCAGAAATCTGCAGCAGCTGATACTCAGAATTATGGTAAGGGGCAACACCGGGATTGAGTAATATCATCTTAAGGTTGACACTAGGAATCTCCTCATTCCAGTAAGTATTCTGCTTTGGACGCATATTGAACCATTTCGAATCTAAAGCCTCCACACTTTTATAGAAGTTATCTATGCATCCCAATCCAGAACTCCCTTTTAGAGCATCTTCAATTGATCCTATAGGAATCGTCAAGAAGCCGAAGAGAAAATCAACAAAATCATTGCCTGCTTCTGCACACAAGACCTTGTTTGTGGACTTTCTTACTGTTAGCTTCAGCTCCAATTTCTTGGTGTTATTACTCGTTCCATTTTCAGACGACAAATTTCCAAACTCGGACATCATTTTAGTGTCTACCCTTGCCCTTTTTTGTTTTTGCTTGGGCAGAAACACATCAGACAAAGGAGTTTTTGAGATAAATGAACGAGCAAGTAGACAAATCACCTAAATGGTAGAGAAAAGAATCATATTACTAGCTGCAAATGACAATCTACGAAAATCACCATAAAACATGTAAGAGCAAACATATTATCAGAAAGCATGTTTTTAATATAAAGAGAGTAGAAACATAGAGGCCTCGTAAATAAGTAATAGCTAAATCTCTTGAGCGGATTGTAAAGGATATTACCTCGTTCTTGCCAACTTCTACTTTCATTTCCTTAATCCGATTCATATCATTCAGGCCAACATTAGAAATCATCTGAACAAGAGAACTTGGAGAAGCACACTTGACTTGTAAATCATCAGAGATTAGAAATGACATCCCTCCTTTAAGAAAGACATACTCGTCACAACAAGTAATTTCAACTAAATCTTTCAGAACTGTCTCTTTATTAAACGTCCCATCACATGAGCACTCAACATTCGTGAAATAGCTTTTCTTTGAGCATTCTGAACACTGATAATACTTCTCGGAACCTGAATCATTTACGTCTACTTTCAACCTCATGCAATACTTTGGATAGGGATTTCTTGGACTTAGCAGCATGGTTTTGCAATGTTCTATGAGAAGATATTTCTCACTGAGATTTTCAACACTTCGACGCAAGTGGTTCATACAACCAACATCTCTGCCCTCTGCTTTTCTAATGAGTTGTATTATCGTTCCGAGTGGTAAAGTAAGAAGGCTAAAGAGTATGTCCATAAAATCTGCTTTGGCTTCAGCTGCAACAACTTGTTCTTTCTTTTCATCCACCAAAAGCTTCAAGAAAACCTTAGATTCTTCCTTGTTTTCCATTTTAAAACAGTAAACTGATACATTTTATTCGTAATTAGTCCAGAATCAAAGATAACAAGAGTATAAAGAAGTAAGAACTTGTTCAGATGACACATACTCACGAATATGTTAAGAAATTAAGGAAACATGACACAAGTTTTTCCACACTATTGTATTTGCAAAGATCAATGTTCTTATATGATATTAAATCAACAAATAATTATGCAGGGGATGATTATAATAACATAAACAAGCATTCCAGATTCATTAATATTAGTAAAAGAACATCCTAATACCGTCATTAAGCCAACATTTAGGGGTCGTTTGGTTGGGAACTAGTTATCCCATAATTAACTATCCTGGGATAACTTATCCCACCATGTATATGAGATAACTTATCTCATCAGTATGCTATAAATGGTGGGATAAGTTATCCCAAACATGTCAACCAAACAAGACATCTAAATTTTATCCCAGGACTATTTGTTCTTATCCCTCACACCAAACTTAGTACTAACTAGTTAGAGTCCGCCATATGAATCATCACTGATTATGTTACTCTATTTAAACACATCTCATTGTAATCAATATCATTCACAACAATTCCAAAACTACTAGAGTACATTCAGATAGCTACAATTCATCAACTTATACAAGTCAAGAGGTTCAATTGAATTGAAAAATTAATTCGACTCAAATATTCAAATCCCATAGTTTTGTTACATTATACAGGAATAGCATATGATTATAATTTTTAGGGATAAAAATTAAATCATATAGTATAAGAGAAATGGGAGTTGATCAAAGGAAGAAAAAGAAGTGAAAAATACCTTTTCATGGAGATTGGATTTGTTCTTTTTTAGGGTTTCTTCTTAATATTAATGGCAGAGTCTCCCGCTCAAATGCTCCTCTGAATTTCCCGCTAATTGCTCATGTCTCAGAAATCAGAATATTATAAATTGAATTTAGTGATGAAAGTTTCAATATAAATTAAAATTGTATTTAAAAATTGGAAAACCCTCAATTTTTAATTTTATTAAAATATTCCTATTTAAGTTATATTTCATGTTTAAATTATGGCGGAAAAAAACTTTTTTTAACGTGGTTACAAATTAAACATCACTCCTTAGTAAGCCATCCCATGTAAATTCATGTTGGTTTTGTTATATTGACGATACTATAATTTAATTTTATGCAATTATAATGTTAATTAAGAATATTTTTCACATTATAAAGTCATTTGGAAGTAATAATATACGCTAAATTTATCGATATGGACTAATCATCTTTTGAGGAAACCTCAAAAACTGGTGAAATAATAAACTACAAATGATTGATCAATATCTAATTCAATCTGAAAACACTCAACTTTGAACCAAGGCTTTGATGTACATGGAACCAAGTTTTGAGGCAAAACACAAAAAGCTAGACATGAGAGTTATCTATGTGTTTGCTAACCAGCGCAACAAAGTTTCTTCGCGTTACATTTCACATCTTCATCTACCTGCTTCTTCAACTTTTGATTTAGGCCCTCTGTCAAAGCTGATGATGATGATGTCAAAGAGGCCTTTAGCAAGTTCAATGCTTCCAACTCGCCAACACTGATCGTTTGCTCTTCAACATCATTGATGGGCACATTTAGTTCTTGGAGTAAGCAAATAGTTGATGAAGAAGACAGAGGTCTCACTTCCAAATGGTCCATAATGTAGAAAAGGGAAGGTTCCTTTGTAAACTTTTCGAACTTTTCAACATAAGCACCTCTTACATATTGCCTTATATCATACAAGCTATGAATTTCTGATCTTCTTTCAGAAATCTGCAGCAGCTGATACTCAGATTTATGGTGAGGGGCAACACCGGGATTGAGTAATATCGTCTTAACATTTTTCTCATGTGTGTAACTGTTCCTATTTGAAGGCGTATTGAACCATTTCAAATCTACTGCCTCCACACTTTTATAGAAGTTATCTATGCATCCCAATCCCGAATTCCCTTTTAGAACATCTTCAATTGATCCTATAGGAATCGTCAAGAAGTTGAAGAGAAAATCAATAAAATCATTGCTTGCTTCGGCACATAAGACCTTGTTTGTAGACTTTCTCACTGTTAGCTTCAGCTCCAATTTCATGGTGTTATTGCTTGTTCTGTTTTCAGAAATGGACGGCAAATTTCCAAACTCGGTTACTGTGGTAGTGCCTACTCTATCTCTTTTTTTATTTTGCTTGGGCAGAAACACATCAGACAAGGGAGTCTTTGAGATAAATGAACGAGCAAGTAGATGAATCACCTAAATGGTCAAGAAAAGAATCATATTACTAGCTGCAAATGACAATCTACGAAATTCACAATAAAACATGTAAAGGCAAACATAACAACGGAAAGCATGTTTTTTCATATTAAGAGCGTAGAAACATAGAGGCCTTGTAAATCTCTTAAACAGATGGTAAAAGACATTACCTCATCCTTGCCAACTTCTATATGCATCTCCTTAATCTGATTCAAATTACTTAGGCCAACACTAGAAAGCATCTGAACAAGAGAACTTGGAGAAGCAGACTTGACTTGTAAATCGTCAGAGATTAGAAATGATATCCCTTCTTTAAGAAAGACATACTCATCACGACAAGTATTTTCAACTAAATCTTTCAGAAATGTCTCTTTATTAAATTGCCCATAACACGGGCAATCAACATTCATGAAATAGCTTTTGTTTGGGCAAGATGGACATTGATAATACTTCTCGGAGCCTGAATCATTTACGTCAACTTTCAACCTCATGCAATACTTTGGATAGGGATTTCTTGGATTTAGCAACATGGTTTTGCAATGATCTAAGAACATGTCATCTTCCTCACTAAGGTTTTCAACACTTTGGTACAAGTTGTTCATACAACCAACAACTCCATCCTTCGCTTTAATGAGTCGTATTATTGTTCCCATTGGTAAAGTGAGAAGGCTAACAAGTATGTCCATAAAATCTATTCCTGATTCAGCTGCAACAACTTGATCCTTACTTTCATCCACCAGAAGCTTCAAGAGAAACTTAGGTTCTTGCTTGTTTTCCATTTTAAAGCAATTAACTGGTGATCCGTGTTACGAGTAATTAGTCCAGAACCAAGATAACATGAATAAAATAATTTTCTGGCTTTCAGTTGAAACAAAAAGATGAAATTAACACGAACATAACACAAATTATTTCAAGCCATTATATTTGCAAAGATGCTTCTAAAATATATTAAATCAACAAATCACTACGCAAAGGGATGATTATAAGGACATAAACACGCATTCCAGATTCATTATATACCTAAAGGAACATCCTAATACCACAAAAATTAAATGACAACATCAATGGTAAACACATACCCGAGGTATAATCCCACAAGTAGAATCTAAAAAGGATAGAGTGTACACAGACCTTACACCTATTGAGGTATAGAGGTTAATTTTGATAGACTCTTAGGCTCAAGTATTCCCAAAACATTAATCCAGTACCAATAAATCAATAATGTGATTGAACTATATTACGTTTCGATTTTGAACAACCCTAGTTCTAGTACTCCTCTACATATTCCAACTTAAATACAAAGAACTGGCATAATAAGAAAAAAAAAAGAAGAGAAAATTACCAGGTCGATTTCTTCTTCAATGAACACTGATGAAATCTACTCAGATATTCTATAACTTAGGGTTTTTTACTCTCTTTTTCCCGCTCAAATGGTCTTATTTCCCTGCTAATTGGTGATTTCCCACAAAGACGTACTCACTCCGTTTTAATTTATTTGACATATTTTGATATGACATGAAAAAAAAAATGAAAAAAATATTCTTTTTTAATTTTGCGGTTTTAAATATGATAGGTGAAAATTGAAATTAAAGAATTGTTAAAATAAAAATAAAAAGAGGTAGTATTTTTTCATAGACTAAAAAGAAAAATAGACCAAACAAATTAAAAGGAGATCCCATTTGAAATGCCTCCACTCAGCGCGGAGCTACCTCTCATGAAAGGAGCTCAATTAGATTTCTTTCATTGAAAAATTATACTGCACAAATAGGGTAACATAATATTTTTATGCATTGTGTGATCCTCTTAATCTAGGAAATTTGTTAGGGGTCATTTGGTAGCTAATCTAGAAGTTATGCAGGTATTAAATCTTGCATAAGTAATACAATTTTGATAGTTAAATATGAAGTAAATTATTCATGTGTGAATTTAATAATGTGTTTGGTTTGTTATTTAGAAATCCGCATAACTAATACATGTATAAGTCACAATAAAATTGAAATAATTAATACATGAATAACAATCGCTGCATAACAAATATAAGTGCATACATAGTTTCATTCATAACTAAAATTAAAGAAGACCATGTAAATAAGAAGACATGCCCATCATCAAATTAAGTCACCCCAAAACTGGGCTTCATTGAAACAAGTGTTTAAAGGAGTCCAGGCCTGTGTTAACAGAAAAACCCAACCAGCTATTTCTCCCTCATGCTTATAGAGAAAAGCTATGTGCTATTTATATTGCAGAACCTTAACACTACAGTTTGTCCCTTTGGGACATCTAATAAAATTGGAACGATACAGAGAAGATTAGCATGGCCATTGCGCAAGGATGACACGCACAAATCGAGAAATGGTCCAAATTTTTTTGCCAAAATACAAACTTCACATAAGCAAGTGAGTGCACAATACAAATCTCACCAACCTCTAAAAGGAGTACAGGAAACCAAAGTTTTGAGACTTAACATAAGAAGCTAGGCAAGTGAGTGTAAAATACAATGACAACTTGACAAGTACTGCAAAAGGTTATAACATGTATTTGCTAACCAGCACGACAAAGTTTCTTCGCATTAGACTTCACATCTTCTTCAACATGTGGTTTAGGCCCGCTGTCAATGCTGATGATGTAGATGTTAAAGAGGCCTTCAGCAAGCTCAATGCTTCCAACTCGCCAACACTGATCATTTGCTCTTCAATATCATGCAGAGGAACATTTAGTTCTTGGAGTAAGCAAATAGTTGATGTAGAAGACAATGGTCTCACTTCTAAATTGTCCATAACATAGAAAAGGGAGGGTTCCTTTGCAAACTTTTCAAACTCACTACGATTACTACCTACGGATTGCCTTGGATCATGAAAGTAAGGTTCAAACCCTTCTTTTAATCTGCAGCAGAAGATTCTTGGATTTATGGTTAGGGCCAATACCAGGCTTGAGTAATATCATCTTAAGATTCTCCTCATGTCTGTGAATATTCATATTTGGAGGCGGCGTATTGAACCATTTTGAATCAAAATTCTCCACACTTTTGTACAAGTTATCTATGCATCCCAATCCAGAATTCCCTTTTAGAACATCTTCAATTGATCCTAGAGGAATCGTCAAGAAATTGAAGAGAGAATCAACAAAATCATTGCCTGATTCGGCACACAAGATCATGTTTGTAGACTTTCTTACTGTTAGCTTCAGCTCCAATTTCTTGGTGTTATTCCTGGTTCCATTTTCAGAAATGGACGATCCAGACTCGGACATTGTGATAGTGTCTACTCTTGCCCTTTTTTGTTTTTGCTTGGGCAGAAACACATCAGACAAGGGAGTCTTTGAGATCAATGAACTCACAAGTAGATGAATCACCTAAATGGTCGAGAAAAGGATTGTGTTATTAGCTGCAAATGACAATATACGAAGAATCACAACAAAGCATGTAGAACATACAAGCAACCACATAAAGATACAATTTTTATATCAAGAATTCGGATGGTAAAGGATCATATTACCTCATTTTTGCCAATTTCTGCATGCATCTCCTCGATATGATTCATAGCACTCAGGCCAACATTCGAAAGCATCTGAACAAGTGAGCTTGGAGAAGCAACCTTGACTTGTAAGCCGTCAGAGATCAGAAATGTTATCCCTCCTTTAAGAAAGACATACTCATCGCAACAAGTATTTTCAGCTGAATCTTTCAGAAACGTCTCTTTGTTATATTTCCCATTACATTTGCACTCAACATTCATGTATTAGCTGTTGTATCGACAATCTGAACACTTGTAATACTTAGACCCTGAATCATCTAAGTTCACTTTTAACTTCATGCAATATTTTGGATATGGATTTATCGGATTCAGTAACAAGTTTTTCCAATGTTCTATGTACAGATCTTCCTCATCGAGATTTTCAACACGTTGGTACAAGTTATTCATACAACCAACAGTTCCAGCCTCTGCTTTAACGAGTCGTATTATTGTTCCCATTGGTAAAGTCAGAAGGCTAACAAGTATGTCCATAAAATCTACACCGGATTCAGCTGCAACAACTTGATCCTTGTTTTTATCCAACAAAAGCTTCAATAGAATCTTAGATTCTTTCTTCTTAACCATTTTGAGGTAGCAAATGCCTAGCTGATCCAGGTTAGAACGACGATAAAAGGAAGTAAGCAATGTTCAAATGACACGAACATGGAAGCAGAACACGACACAAGTTTTAGCACACTATTGTATATGCAAATATGTTTATGCATTCTATTAAAAAGAACAAGCAATTATCCAAGGGATGATTATAATTACATAAACATGCATTCCAGATTCCATAAATACTACAATAACATCCCAATACTTATTCCCTTTCAATTTATGTGTATTAGCTTAAATAGACTCAATCACTCAAAGGTTAATACAAAAAGAAGACTATTGAATCTTATGATCTTAAACTAAAGATTGTAGAATATATCAAAATGCCTTTTGAATCTTGTAATCTTAAATATGTCATGAGATGTTACAATTAAACAATCACTCCCTCCGTTTCAAAAACAATGATCTATTTTCTTTTTTAGTCTATTTAAAAAAAATGACTCAGCTTTACACATGATGTGTTAAAACCACCAGATTAAAGGGATATTTTGATACATTTGATATAACTTTAAACTCTATGTTAAATCAAACTACATTATTCTTTGTAAAACGGAAAAAATACTAGATTGACATTCCATTTTAAACAAACTAAAAAGAGAGCTAGGAAAATAAATTTAAACATATATAAGACGCTACTTCTTCCGTTAAAAGTAGGTAAAACACAAATTCCATAAATAACATTTCATATTGATTATTTCGTGTTTATCCTTCAACACACTTTATCTTCGTCTCCACCTCATAGCCCCAAGCCACATAACCTCTACCCCATGCATGTTGGGTTCGAAAGGGTGATTAGGACATCATGCGGAAGCTTACAATTGCAATCAAGACGATGATAGATTAGATGACAAATAAAGTGATAACTAAAACATAATATTATTAATATAGAAAACTAAATTTAAAAGAAAAATATTATAACTGTTGAGAGATTAAATCTCCTATAAACAAAACTCACTAAACAACTACATTGTGGATTCTATTGTGTTATGCTATGAGAATAGGGATCTCCAAAACTTTTCCTCTAAGGAAATAATAAACCAAATATGGAAGAAAATTATATTTTCCTTTTCAGAAAAAGTTCAAGCATTTTTGGTAATACTTTGACTTTTCTTTAAGGAAAAAAAATAAACTTCAATTAAGGAAAGAAAATCAGGGCAAAACCCTAACAATGCATTCATCTCTCGCAGTATTTGTCTAACTTTCAGATCAAACACAAAAAAAAATGTTGCTAAAGAAGAAGAAATACCTTTGTTTGGGCTCCTTTTTATACTAAAGTTTCCATCCTAACTAGCTAGACAAGTGAGTGTTTTTAGCAGCAGTACTCTGTCTACAGATTTTCTTCTCCAAGGTTTTCAACACTTTAATACAAGTTGTTCATACAACCAACAACTCTGTCATCTACTTTAACGAGTCGTATTATCGTTCCCAGTGGTAGAGTGGGAAGGCTATAGATTTTGACCAAATATAAAGAGTTGGAGAAAAAAAGGGCATAAAACGCTTTCATGGAATGCGATTTATGTATAAGTTTCAATCACTTTCTATTTATTGTTCAAATTACTTTATTACCCTTTTCGTTTAATTTTATTAGTTCAATATATTTAAAATATATTTATTACTTTTATTATATCAAGAAAAAATAATTATTTTTTACATTTTATACTCAATATTAATTGCTTGTTTTTTTTTTAAGAATCTTCATATCTCAATTGATTAACTATCTAAAATTTAACTTTATCAGTAAATGTTCGATTCTCCAGATTTTAATCCCCTTCTCTATTTTTCTTTTCTCAACCCACAATTTTTTTTTGTCTTTTAAAAAAAGGTTATGGCGTTGAAAACTTGAAAACCCCTTCTTAGATGCCTAAATAGAAATAGCTGAGAAAGAAAGGCGTAAAACGCATTTGGCGGATGTGATTTATGTATAAATTTTTGTCTCTTCCTATTTATTGTTGAAGTTACTTTATTACCCCTTCCGTTTAATTTGATTTGTCCACTATTTTTAAAATTTATTTATTTATTTTATTTATTACTTTTATCATATCAAGAAAATATAATTATTTTTTTCCATTTTATACTCAACATTAATTGCTTTTTTTTTTTTGAGAATCTTCGTATTTCAGTTGATTAGCTATCTAATGTTTAATTTTATCGGTGAATGTTCGATTCTCCAGATTGTTAATCCCTCCCTTATTTTAGTCACTTTCATAACGAGGGTATATTAGTTCTAAATAACAAAGTTGAAGGGTATATCAGACCCTTTTCCCTTGAAAATTCAATTTACTTAGACGAATAACACAAAGATCAAAATCGAAATAAGATATTAACTCATAGATCAAAACAACTATTTCCCCTTTTCTTTGTTAAAAATGAACATAGCCTTTTCATATTTATGACTAAAGATAAGGATAAAAATAAAATATTAATTATATTTTACTTTTTTCAAAATATAATTAAATGAATATGTCCCTACAGTTGTAAATATTAGTAAATATGTCCCTACAGTTGTAATTGAAAACAGTGTAGTTAATAAGACATATAGTGACATTAAAGTAAGGCATTTCTTAATGAAGAAGGAGAGGTTAAGAATAAAATTAAAGGGCCAAAAGACAAAAGAGAAAGGTAAAGTATTTTCCTAAACACCTTTATTTACTTTAATGTCCACCCAAAGTAATTATTATTGGAAGTGTTAATTTCTCCATTTTGAGTTTGAAACTATAGAAGAAAATGACAAATAATATGTGATCGTTTTAGATTCAAACCACATGTCATGATCTGATTCGTCCTTTTCGCCAATGGTTTTTCCCCATACCCCAACATTATTTGTTCCAAAGTCATAATCTTTAGGTTGTTACTTGTTACAAAGAAAACTCATTCCTACTTCATCAAATATAATATTTGCATCACAATAAACAACTTTATAAGATCACTCAAGTTGTTAGCTTTACTAGCTAATTTCACCTCATTTAACTAAGAAATCTGAATGAATTAGCAGGGTAATAAAAACATGTCCAGAAGGCAATACAAACGAAATTTATCATAAATTGACTAGTTTTATACGCGCTGTTAGCTTATAACCACAGCCATTTTACATGATCAGGACACACAACCAGCAATATAAAAACAAATATTATAACATAGTATTTGGTATAGCCACAAGCCAAAGTGGCTTTTGTAGTTTGTAGTATTTTAGTCTTTCTCTTCTTTCTGTGTATTCAAGAATGAGCTCAAGGCAAATGTTAAAGCAGATGATGATCCGGTTAAAGCCGCCTGCAGCAAGCACAGCGCCTGTCATAGAAATCATGGTGTTATTTTTTTCGTTACAATTTAAAGCAATGCAATTAGTTTTTAGGTTGAGTCAAGAAATTACCTCTGCCTTACCAATGGAGATCACTTGCTCTTCAATGTCAAAAAAAGTTACATTTAGTTCTTTGAGAATGCCAAAAGTTGATGTAGAACACATAGGTTTGACTTCTAAATCATCCGAAACGATAAACAAAGAAGGTGACATTGTGAATCTGCCAAATTCACTTGTGCCACCACTTACATCCCTTGGATCTATAAGTTGACGATCTGGAAGTTCCACTAAAATTGGAAGCAACTCATTCTCGCATTTATGTTTTGGTGCAACACCAGGGTTGAGTAATCTGTTTTGGTAAGAAGAAAAAGAAAACCATTGTGACTCCAAATCCGTTACACTTTTATACAAGTTGTCTATGCATCCTAGTCCAGAAATCCCGTTTAGAGCTTTGATCACTGATCCAATAGGAAAAGTAAGGAAACTGAATAGAAAATCAACAAATGAATCCTTTGCTTCAGCATACAATATCTTGTTTCTAGAATTGCTTAATACTAGCTTCAGGTTTATTTTACTGGAGTCTACGGTTTGCAGGTCAGGGAACAGTTGAGAAATTCTTGGCTCAGTCATGATGTTGTTGTCAACTATAGCTTGCTTGTTCATAAACACCTCAGTTAAAGGAGATTTTGAGATCAATGAACAAGCGAGCAGTCTTAATATCTGGACAAAGAAAACGAAGAAAATGCACGTGAGATAACATCAAAAAGAGGAAAAGAAAATTCCCAATAGCATTAGATGTTGCAATTTATTCTTCCCCTTTCTATAACATCAAACTGTTTTCTCATACCTTACCCTTCATCTGAAGGTGCTGTCACTATCATTTGATTCGGATATCTTTTAAATCAAAATTTTGCAATATGCATGCCTGTTGTTTTCAAATCGGTGGTACATATAATAATACAGAAAACACTCATTCTTAAACTGACATACCATGTTTCCACATTCTGCTGATCTAACTTTTCCAATTTTATCATTTGCGGCTAGATGGAACAAGTACACCATTGGCTATGTGAATCTTTATTGACTATGTTGCTCCATTAAACTTCATTTTAGTCCACTAACATATAATCTTTGATATGACTATACATACGACTACTAGAATTCATATAAATCCTTTGCTTTCATTGCATCCTATTTTTCTCTAGGTATACATGAATTCAGAGTTGATTTCTATAACTCAACTTAAAAGGAAGGTAAGACGGACAAATCAAAACGGAAGGTATTGTTACTCATTATTAGTTTAGTGATCATATGAGAAATCAACATCATGGATTCATTACTCTAGATTGCTTATTGAAAATATAGCAAAAATAGCAAAAAGCAAGATCCTTACCTCCTCCTTGCCAACTTCCACAAACATCTCCTTTATCTGGTTCATGTGATTGTAGCCAAGATCAGAAAACAATTGCACAAGAGAAATTGGAGAACCAGGTAATACTCTTAAGTCATCACTTATTATAAACTTTATCCCTCCCCTCACAAAAACACCTGAATAATCATTTGTTGGATTTTTAATCTCTGAAAATATCTCCATAGTTGTCTTCCCTCCACAATTACATTTAACATTAACGAACCAGCACTTGTTATAACATTTAGAGCATTCGAAGTACTTGTTGGAAACAGAATCATCTATCTTCACTTTCAACTTGAAACAATCTTCAATACATGGATTTCTTGGATTTAAAAGTATTGACTTGCAATTTTCTGTGCAAAGATGGTTAACGCTAAGATTTTCAACACTTTTGTATAAATTGTTCATACAAGTAGAAATCTTTGGCATTGGCTGGTTGTTGTTGGTTAGTCTGATTATTGTTCCAATTGGAAAAGTGAGGAAACTGAATAATATATCCACAAAATCCTTGTTGGCTTCAGCAGCAATAACTCTGTTGTTCTTTTCATCTATCAAAAGCTTTAGGGGAACTCTGCATTCTTGATCATTAGCAGCCATTTGAATAGTTTGGTTAGTCTTTCTTTCTTTTTGATTGAACAAAATGTTTTAACTTAGGTATGGGAGTGAAAGGTTTGTAGGAATATAAAAAGGTGTGTTTCTTATATCATAAGGAAAGAGTTTGATGCTAATTCAGGTTTACTTGGCTTTTCATTTTCATTTTAGAATATTAACTACTTTGAGTTAATTAAGACTGATGGTGACATCAAAGTAAGGCATTTCTAAAGAAGAAGGAGAGGTTAAGGATAAAAGTTAAAGAGACAAAAGAGAAAAGAATCCAATGACTAATTTATTTACTTTAAAGATTAGATATGTCCATTAAAGGTAAAGTATTTATTTACTTTAATGTCCACTTAAAGGAATCATTCAAAGTGCCAATTTCTCCCTTCTTTGGTTTGATGTTAGCGTGACTCAATCAACAGTTGACTCTGCGTTACAGTTTTGATGTACGGGGGAGTGAGGGCAGGTTTTGAGGTTAAACACAAGAAGCTAGTCAAGTGAGTGTAAATACAATAAAAATACTGGCAAAAGTTATACTCCACTAGTGTTTGCTAACCAGCCTGAGAATATCTTAAGTTAGACTTCACATCTTCAACATGTGATTTAGGCCCACTGTCAAAGCTGATAATGATGACATTAAAGAGACCTTCAGCAAGCTTAATGCTTCTGACTCGCCAACGCTGATCACTTGTTCTCCAACATCATATAAAAGGGATAGTGCCTTAGCAAATTTCCCGAACTTCTGAGGGTGTTTATTCTTTAGAGGTACAGGTTCCATTGGGTCAAAGAAGTGAACTTCTGCATTTTCAGATTTATGGTAAAGCACAATATGATTCTCAACAGTACTTCCATTACCGTTGCTAGTTGGATACGTATTGAACCATTTTGAATATAAAGCCTCCACACTTTTGTACAAGTTATCTATGGATCCCAAACCACAACTCCCTTTTAGAGCATCTTCAAGATGTTGAAGAGAAAATCAATGAATTCATTGCCGGCCTCTGCACACAAGACCATGTTTGTAGACTTTCTTACTGTTAGCTTCACCTCTAATTTCTTTGTGTTAAGACTTGTTCCATTTTCCGGAATGGATGACAAATTTCCAAACTCAGTCATTGGGATGGTGTCGAATCTTGTTTTTTTATTTTATTTTATTCCGGTAGTATTAGAGTGGGTAAAAATCTCACATTGGTTGGGGAATGGACTTGTGGTCTCCTTATGGACTTGGGCAAACCTCTTCTCAAGAGCTAGCTTTTGGGGTTGAGTTAGACCCAGATGCCATATATTTACATGGTATCAGAGTCAGAGTCAGGTCCATCCGTGTTTGGGCTCCCGGTCCACGCTCCAATTGGGTGTTAAGAATAGAACCAGGGGACAAGGGTGTTTATCGAAAAAAATTGTCATTTTGATTAACAGTAAAAATTTGTAAAGAGGGGTTAAAGAAAGGTTGGTTAAGGTAGATCAAACTCATTTCTTTTCGCCTAATAAGAGGACATTATTTGTTCCTCTAGTATAGTACCAAAGTCATAATCTTTAGGTTGTTATTTGTTAAAAAGAAGGCTCATTCCTACTTCATCAAATATATTTGTAGCATCACAAAAACTTTGCTAGCTTTACAGGCTAATTTTACCTCATTTAATTAGGAGATCTGAATAAACTTGCAGTGCAATAAAAAATTGTCCATAAGGCAATACAAACTGAATTTATCATAAATTGACTAGTTTTATACGGGCTGTTAGCTTACCACAGCTATATTCCTTTATCAGGACTCACAACCAGAAATATAAAAACAAATATTAGAACATATTTTGGTATAGCCACCAAGCCAAGTTGCTTTTGTAGTTTGTAGCATTTTAGTCTACCTCTTCTCTCTGTGTTTTCAAGAATGAGCTCAAGGCAAGAGTTAAAGCAGATGATGATCCGATTAAAGCCGCCTGTAGCAAGCACTGCGCCTGTCATAGAAATCATGGTGTTATTTTTTTTTTCGTTACAATTTAAAGCAATGTAATTAGTTTTTAGGTTGAGCCAAGAAATTACCTCAGCCTTACCAAAAGAGATCACTTTCTCTTCAATGTCAAACAAGGGTACATTTAGTTCTTTGAGTAAACCAAAACTTGATGTTGAACACATAGGTTTGACTTCCAAATCATCCGAAACGATAAACAAAGAAGGTGACTTTGTGAATCTGCCAAATTCACTTCTGCCACCACTTATGTCCCTTGGATCTATAAGTCTATTATGATCTGGAAGTTCGACAAAAAATGGAAGCAACTCATTCTGGCATTTATGTTTTGGTGCAACACCAGGGTTGAGTAATCTGTTTTGGTAAGAAGAAAAAGAAAACCATTGTGACCCCAAATCCATTACACTTTTATACAAGTTGTCTATGCATCCTAGTCCAGAAATCCCTTTTAGAGTTGTGATTACTGATCCAATAGGAAAAGTGAGGAAACTGAACAGAAAATCGACAAATGAATCCTCTGCTTCAGCATACAGTATCTTGTTTCTAGACTTGCTTAATATTAGCTTCATGTTTATTTCTCTGGAGAATACGGTTCGCAGCTCAGCAAACACTTGAGAAATTCTTGGCTCAGTCATGATGTTGTTGTCAACTATAGCTTGCTTGTTTATAAACACCTCAGTTAAGGGAGATTTTGAGATCAATGAACAAATGAGCAGTCTTAATATCTGGACAAAGAAAAATGACGAAAATGAATGTAAGATAACATCAAAAAGTGGAAGAGTGACTTCTCAACACATAACCTGACTTGCAATTTATTTCCTGAATCGAACTCCTCTATAGTTTTTCCCCTTTCTATAACATGAAACTGATTTCTCATACCTTCGTATTCAAAGATTGTCCAAGTACATATAAGCATACCACCAGTTTCACCAATCAATGTGGAACTTTAACCCACTCTAACAAAAACAAAATGAGTACTCACTAGCTCTAGTCGAATGAGCATATGAGAAATCAACACCATGAATTCATTACTCAAGACTACTTATTGAAATAAAGCAATAACAGAAAAAAAAAGATCCTTACCTCCTCCTTGCCAACTTCCACAAACATCTCCCTTATGTGATTCATGTGATTGTAGCCAAGATCAGAAAACAACTGCACAAGAGAAATTGGAGAACCAGGCAATACTCTTAAGTCATCACTTATTATAAACTCTATTCCTCCCTTTATAAAAACACCTAAATAATCATTTGTTGGATTTCCAACATCTGAAAATATCTCTTTAGATGTCTTCCCTTCACAATTACATTTAACATTAACTAACCAGCTCTTGTTTGAGCAATTGTCATTAGAGCATTTGAAGTACTTGTTGGAAACAGAATCATCTATCTTCACTTTCAACTTTAAACAATCTTCAATGCATGGATTTCTTGGATTTAAAAGTATTGACTTGCAATTTTCTGTGTAAAGACGGTTAACACTAAGATTTTCAACACTTTTGTATAAATTGTTCATACAAGTAGGAATCTTTGGCATTGACTGGTTGTTGTTGGTTAGTCTGATGATTGTTCCAATTGGAAAAGTGAGGAAACTGAATAATATATCCACAAAATCCTTGTTGGCTTCAGCAGCAATAACTCTTTTGTTCTTGTCATCTATCAAAAGCTTTAGGGGAACTCTAGATTCTTGATCATTAGCAGCCATCTTGAATTTTGGGAGCTAAAAAGTTTTTTTGATTGAACAAAATGTTTTAACTTAGGAATGGGAGTGAACGGTTTGTAGGAATATAAAAAGGTGTGTTTCTTATGATATAAGGAAAGAGTTTGATGCTTTTCATTTTCATTTTCATTTATTTCGTCAGTTCATTTTACTTGTCATATTTTATTTTGCACACCTCTTAAAAAGAAATATTAAGACAGCAAAGTAAGGCATTTCTTAATGAAGAAGGAGAGGTAAAGGATAAAAGTTAAAGAGACAAAAGAGAAAAGAGAAGAATCCAATGCATAATTAGACCATAGAAATATTAGGGAAAAGACTAGATATGTCCATTAAAGGTAAATTATTTATTTGAGCATGTTATGTTATGAGACCATGTTTTATTCTAAGTAAAAGTTTTAGAGAGGCGTATCCATTACATATTCACGAAATTCATCATCTCCAAAGTAATAGGCATTGGAGCAAAATATCATGACTTTGTCACAACAATAGTGGAACCTGATTCACTATTTGTGTTCGAGTCGATATATTGCGTGTGTAAATACGGTTATACAATATATATTTTTCTTATCTTATTTTTCTTTTTCTTATTTTTTTTTATATATATTATTATACAAAGTTATACATCATTAATATACGTGTACTACACATGTGAAGTTTTAAACTATTTTAGGTGCTTTTTTTTACCTTTTCTCAAACAATTTATATATAAATTGCGGAGATGAAGATCACAAATTCCTAATTAATGACAAAAAGATTTTTTTTTCTTATTAGAAATGGACTATTGTGTTTAGGCTAAAAATCTACAATGTAAATTTTGAGTTATAATTTTACAATATAGATCAAGTCTAAATTGACATTTACCAAGTCTTTCACATATGAAATTGGCTAAATCCCCACAGCCTTGTGCCAGCAATGCTCTAGACCCCACACCCACAGCAAATGGCGTGTGACAGGATAAATCTCCTACATATCTTACAGTATGACTATCAACTTTCTTCTTCATTAAGGCACAAATTGGTTTATATATCATGTGGATGGTGGGGTTATGTTAAAATCCACTATTTGAACTGTGATCTGAGTCTTAAATTTGTTAGGAGCAATGGAGCAGCCACTGTTGATAGGTTAGTCATTTTTTCCCATCATCATTAAAGCTTAAAGCTTGAATCTTTTATGTCAGTTTTTGTACCCTTTTCTTGATTTAACAATTTTCCAATTTTATGTAGCTAAATTGCTTAAAGATTGAATCTTTACTGTTGATTTGTATATCCTTTTGTTGCTTTTACCCTTATGCATAGCCTAGTTGCTTAAAGCTTGAACCTTTTCTGTCAATTTTTTTGCCCCTTTTCTTGGTCTTCCCTTTTTGCATATCTTGTATTCTGAAGCTTGAATCTTTTTATGAATTTTCTATACCCTTTAATTGCTTTTCCCATTTTTGCACAGAATCATTGCTTGAAGCTTGAATCTTTTCTCTAATATATTATACCTTTTTATTACTAGTTGAATTTTGTATAAATGGTTCAAGCTGTAGAAATAGCCTCTTGTGTAGAAATATAGGGTATGGCTGCATATAGAGCCTTGTAGTCTGGCCTTTCCTGGATCCTGCACATCGCGGGAGCTTTAGTGCATCGTGCCGCCTTTTTTTCATTGCTTGAAACTTGAATCTTTTCAGTGAGTTCTTTAACCCTCTTCTTGTTTTTCCCTTTATCTTTTCTCTAAAAATCCTGTACCCTTTTATTACTAGTTCAATTTTTCCCAAATGGTTCAAGCCGTAGAAATAGCCTCTTGCAGAACTAATGCTGTGTATAGACCCTTGTGCTCTGGATCTTTCTGGAACTCACATGCTTTAGTGCACAGTGTTGCCTTTTTTCATTGCTTAAAGCTTGAATCTTTTCTGTTTAACCCACTTCTTGCTTTGCCCTTTTTGCATAACTTAATTGCTTTAAGTGGGAATCTTTTTTTCAATTCTTTCTAGCTTTTTACCTTTTTGCATAGCTTAATTTTGTGTTCATGTGACTTCCAAAAAGCAGGGGAAGTAGCTAGCAAAACAGGTCAAAGAGGGAGTGGGAAATGGGGTTCTTATGAGTATGTGGGAAGGGCGGGCTCTGTGATTCCCACGACTTCCTTAGCTGGATCAGAAGTCAGCGTTGATGAGATTCGGTCTGCTGCTTCTATGTCAGTTCCTTACTCTCCTTCTCTCCATGCCCCCTTGATCAGCTCTCCTCAATCCCAATCCCAGTCCCAGCCACAGTTTTATGGTAAGTTCCCAACTAACTCATCAATTCATACCGGCTTATTCTATGTTGAGTTCTATATACTACATCCATTTTATATCATATGGTAGTGTTTGACTGTACACAATTTTTTTAATAAAGAAAGAGAACTTTTGACATATGGAAAGTACTCTTAGAGCTAGTAGTAGAGCAGTATGCCAATAAGGTTGAAATAAGAAGTTTAAAATTAAAGAATTTCCATATATAGAAAGGTGTTGTTATTTTTGGAACACAATTAGAAGGAATATGTAACATATAAAATGAAATAGATGGAGTAACTCTTTTATTTTGCTGAGCAAAAACGGTCCTTAAACGTTGCTTTTAGCTTGGCGCTATTACAATTTTACTTGATTTATCAATGTACAACACTCTTAAATTGTTTTCTAGCTTAGGGACTTTTCGATTGATTAAACATACCCAACTTATTTGGGACTGAGGCATAGTTGTTGTTGTTGTTGTTTGTACAAACCCATACCCATATGGTGCTTCCTTATTCATGGTTGCCTGTTGGTTAGTAGTTAATACCAGAAATGTCTGGCCTTATGATTTGCATTAAGTTTCACCGCCATGGTTCTTGTGAATTTTCTGAATACACTAAAGCTATCTGTTTAAATTTTTATCTGATTTTGGCTGATGATAGGATGTTGGTACCTTTTACTTGCCTTGTGTTTTTCATTGGTAAAGCTCATAACTGTGATTAGATCACTTGCATGGCGCAAGTGGTTTCTTTGCTCTAGAGTATGCATATGACTCCCCTGCAGTATTGGCACTATGTCTTATTTGTAACATTGTGTTTTAGAAAATAAATGATATTACCTTTTGTTGCAGAGCAAGGGATTGTTTATCAGGGTGGGTACTACGGAGATGCAAGTGGAACTACTGGTGATCTACGGAGGTAATTACACCGCATTCTTCTTAGCACTGGTCTTTCTTGGGTTACATAGGCTATATTGAGCTTTTGAACTTATTACCCGTTAATGGCTGCACTAATTTCCTCTTCTGCTACTTCAGGACATCAATTGATGTTCTGAAACAAGTAATGAGAAATACAAGGAATTATAATATTTGAGTTAAAATATGAAGATGATTTCCAATATGTTTCTTGATAGTTACTGTAGTTTTATGCATGCGTGTTCATATTTTATTCTTTTTTGTCTCCTTGATTTTTCTTTATGGTTTTTGCAACTAAATTTTTCGGCAGGCAAGTGCTAGATGAGGTAGAAGTACGAGAGTTGCTTATAGATCATGTTGGCCATCGCTGCTGTTGGGGAAGTCGTCCAGCTCGGACCTGGAAGATTCATGCAATTGAAGACTGCAATGTCTATGTGGGAACTCTGGAAACTTTCACGGAAGAGAGAGATACAGTTGTAGAGAAGGAGCTGTACTCCGGTGGTAGCATTGAAGGAAAGGACAAGGGGCCTGAAACAGGAATATGGGAGCTGGATTTAAGGTCTGAGTTTCCTGTATTATTTGTACCTTACAAGGAATCGAGACTGAGAATTCCTCATTCAGAAACGATTGAGAAATGTTCAGGTAATAGACATGGTTCGTGGGATAGTCATTTTGCATTTGTTAATAGAATAACAAAATAATCACTTAAAAGAAGTATATAATAAAATGTACTTGATTCTTTCAGGTCACCCTCTATTTCTTGTGTTACTATTGTACTGTCTATCTAATCTTTAACATTTTTCCTTCCGTGATTTTTGCTTATGTTATTTGCTTCACAGGTTGTGATGGTCGAGGCAATACAGTTTGTCCTACTTGCAATGCAGATCAAGATTCAGGGTTCTACAAGGAGGGTCAAATGACTCAGTGTACGACTTGCTATGGAAGGGGTCTGATTGCTCATAAGGATGGATCTGATACAATGTGAGCTTTTGACTGAGAGTTAACTGTTGCACAAGTTTTTGGCGTTTTATGATCTAGTTTATTCTTTTTGGCTTGATTAAATATAGATGAAACTCTTATACTATTTCACATCTAAAATTTCCTTCTCTTTCATGGTTTCTGTTGGTAGCATTTCTGGTAACAAATGCAAATCCTTGTGGTGTCCAACTGTTGTAAGCGATTTACTGAAAGCATTTTATTTTTTTTCCTCTTTTGCAGATGCCTGAATTGTAAAGGTAATGGAAAACTTCCTTGTGCGACTTGTGAATCTCGTGGCCTCATCAAATGTCAAACATGCCAAGGTGGTGGTTCTCTTTTGACACGGAAAGTAGCTGTTGTTAGATGGTAATTCATCTTTACTTTTGACTTATATTACTCAAATCTTTACTGAAAATTAAAATCAAGGAAATCATGATGCTGTCAACTGACGTCTTACTCGTACAAATTACCTAGTCTTTTGATATTAACAAATCCTGTGTAAATAAGCTAATTTGGCCGTCTTAGGCAGAAATGCACTAATCAATCAGTGTAAACTACTGAAACATTTAAGAGAAGTTTTGTGGTTTTGGGTCGTGATTAATTAGGAATTCTGTATTTCTTGTGTTGGCCTCGTTCATACCCTGCTTCTTGTCTAGAGAAAATAAAAACAATTGCCGGGCAGAATACCCACATGAACTGATACCCATTGCAATTAGAATACAGACCCCAAATGTAATCCTTTTGTGGCATCATAATAGTCCAGTCCAGAACTGCTATCTGTAAACTACTTGTCTAGTTTGACGTAACTGTATGCCATGAAACATGAATGACAGACTTCGGTCATCGTTATAGCAAACAGTATCTCATCCATATGATTTGAGGTATCGTGTAGTATTTTTGGTGTTTATGCAGAGCGATGGATTATATAAGACGTAAATGTACTCTTTGTCCATCTAGTTTTTACCAACATGGCCGAAGTATTCACTACCTATACACTTTGGTTAAAGTATACACTACCTTTACACTGTGTACATATTTTGTAAACTAGATGAATGGGCTATAATTTCCCCTTAGTATAATGTGCAAATTGACTTATTTTCTTAGGAGGACACGTTCAACCCGGAAAGTTAATGCTACAAGCGGAGCAGCTTCTGTTCCAGACGACGTGTTTCACAGAGCAAAGGGAGTTCAGTTGTGCAATAACCAAGCTTACCAGTGCACACCAGCCTACTTTGCTGATTCGTATTTCCTTAACAAGTTCTCTTCTGAAGTAATTGCAGAGAGACCTTCTATACCTACTACTGCAAGGATGATATGTGAGCGCCATACTATCTCAGTTGTCCCGGTGACTCGCGTGACCATGACTGATCGTAACCGCTCCTTCAGCTTCTATATTATTGGAAATGACAGAGAGGTTTATATGAAAGACTACTATCCTTCTAGGTTTTGTTGGGGCCTTTGCCCTTGCCTGGAATGGTTGAAGTTATAATTCAAAAACTGGATTTGTTGTTGTCATCATTGGTCTGAGTTTGTCCCAAGTGTTCAAGGGGAATAATATGCTCTATGCTTTGCACTATTCCCAAAAAAGTAAAGAAAAAGTTGTTTTCCTATCAATAATGTCATAATCGGGAAATCCTAGTAGCTCATTTCGTTTGGTTGGCTATAAGCTTTCATCCCGTTGGTGATCATTGGTTGGTTGGCTACCTTTCATTACGTTGGTGATCATTGGTTGGCTGGTTACCTGAACTTTAATGTCGTTCTTCATAAGTTGGTCGATTGACTACTTGAACTTTCATCTCATTGCTTAAGGTTCGATTTTTCACCTTGTAATCCTCTTTCCTATTACCCTTTGTAGCTATCCTATTTTATTTTATTTTAAAAAAAATAAAATAATGTCATAATTCTTTTCAATTTTTCTTAATGGAGAAAGTATTAAACCCCTTGTGCTGGAAGCGTCTACAAATATTATATCTTTACAATAATCAACATTTGTTTTATTATATAATCAGCATGTTGATAACGAGCTTATAGCTAATACAACAAATAAGATCTGTAAAGCCAACTTTTATGTAATTAGTTGTTAGTTATTTGATTTATAAAAAAAAATCTTGACAGGTGTATTTTTGTATTAATAAATTAATTTAATATGTACAAATATATATTCAAATTCAATTATTATAACTTAAAATCATTATTATAATATTCAGAATTCAAATAATTGATATTCTAACTTCGTCTCTGTGTTATAAGATCATATTCACTATTTTAGTTGGACGTTGGACCAACTGATTCTATCAACTGCAATTTCATTTCATGGATTCAAAGAACCTTTTAGAAGTCAAATCCTTTTATACGAGAGTTGTGGTGGAGTGGCAAGTGGTATTTTATTTTTAACGAGAGGTCTCGGGTTCTAGACCTCGTGAATATGTAGTCGCCTTTGTTAGGGAGCACTTTACTCCCCAATGTGAGACTTTGCGGCGCAAATCCGAAATTAGTCGGGCTCCAATATGGATACATAATACCGGATGAAAAATAAAATAAAAATCTCTTCAAAAAAGAATTTCCTCCCAAGGGAGAAAAAATTACTACTATTATGTGTAATTTTATAAGTGAGGTCTGGGAGGGTGGTGTGTACGCAACCTTATCCTATCTTGTGAAGATAAATATGTTATCTTCGATAGACCTTTACAGAAAAAGAGTGGAAAGGAAATTTAGTAGTGAAGCAGTTATAGTAAAACATAATGGAGAAGTTAGAAAATAACATATTATTAAAAATGAAGAATAAGACAATATATAGAAGATTAATAAAAGAGAAACTAGACAAAACACGACTACCTACTAACCTTCTGCTCTAATCATCAACCTCCATATCCATCTATCTAAAATCATGTCCTCGATAAATTACAAATATATCATGTCCTATTGATCACTTTTTTTTCAATCTTTCTTCACTCTACCTCACCTCCGAAAAAAGAATTACATTACCTACACATATTATCAAATCACAAAGCTACCAAACTTGGTCACAACTCACATGTTACTTAATAAAAACATGAAATGGTGCACTAATTATACAAGCCCCACATAAATTAAATATGTGACTATTCATAGGTTTTGGAACTTGCTAGGAATATTACACGAAAGTGTCACTTGCAAATAATAAAATTAAGCAGCCCTGCAACTTGACAACTTCACGTGTTAATAATACTTCCTCCGTCTAATATTAAACAGGCATCTTACTAAAAATATATGTTCATATTATTTGATTTATTAAATCAAAAATTAATTATTATTTTTTTATTTTACTCCTACATTAATATGACCTTTGAAAGTTAAAACAAATTTTGAAGATTCAAAATTTCATTTTTCAAGAGGCTACTTAATATGAACAAAGAACAAAATAGTAAAATTGATCAATTTATTGATAAATTTTTAATTATCATGTAAGATAAAAAAATAATCATCTAATATAAGACGGAGTAACTAATAATCTTTTTGCTATACCTAAACTTACAAAGCAAACAAAATCATTGAAACTCTACAGCCTTAGGTTGACTGTTGACCAAGATTTGCAAAGTCAAGAAAGTCTTCATCAAAATAAATATATAATTCAATTCAAGACAAATTATCTTACAAGTACCTTGAATATAGTTCCAATATTTATTCTTTTAAATATAAATATTCACTTTTGTTGAATAATTATTACTTACATTCACTATTTTTTTTATTTAGTTTGTTTTATCACCTTTCTCTCCACCTTATGTAAGCAATTAACAAATATCCCTATATATACCCTTAAGCTATTCATCTTACTTCTTGCATTACACCAATTTTCTCTCTTTCTTTCTTTGTGTCTTTAGTCTAAAATTATTTCTTTTATTCTCTCTTATTTAGGAAAAAAATAAGAGAAAGAAAAATAAATTTCACATCAAACCATGTTTTCCCTTTCATCTATACAATCTAACAATATTCAATCTCAATCATCTTCATCGCTACTCTTCATTCATCATAACCAGCACCACCACTATGGTTTTCATCATTCAACTATTTCAACTCGATTTCACCACCGCCTACTCTCCCCCCTCCGTGCCCAAAATAGTGACTTAACTACGTCCACCAACAATAACAACTATATCTCAGTTCCAGGTCTTGATGACAATCTAACCAGACTTGACAAATTTTCAAAATCATTGAGTCTTTTGAATATCGAAGAAAATACATCATTAAATCCCCTCTTATGTTCCAATAACAAACTCAAAATAGCTATCATAGGCTTTGGCAACTTTGGACAATTCATTGCCAAATCCTTCATTAAACAAGGACATATTGTATTAGCTCATTCACGTACTGATTATTCCCTCATAGCACAATCCCTTGATGTCCACTTCTTTCAAGATCCCAATGACTTATGTGAACAACATCCTGACATTATATTATTTTGCACATCCATTAATTCACTCGAAAAAGTCATTCATTCCCTTCCCATCCAAAAGCTTAAACGTAACACACTTTTCGTAGACGTATTATCAGTCAAAGAATTCCCAAGAAACATTTTCCTTCAATCACTACCACAAGAATTTGATATTTTGTGTACTCATCCTATGTTTGGTCCAACAAGTGGTAAAGACAATTGGAAAGGACTACCATTTATGTATGACAAAGTTAGAATTGGTCAAGAAGAGTCAAGAATTAAAAGAGTCAACAATTTTATCAACATTTTTGTAAAAGAAGGTTGTAGAATGGTTGAAATGAGTTGTAGTGAACATGACAAGTATGCTGCTGGCTCACAATTTATTACACATACTATAGGAAGAATGTTGCAAAAACTTGGGACACAAACAACTCCTATAAACACAAAAGGATATGAAAGTTTGTTGAATTTGATGGAGAATACAACTAGTGATAGTTTTGATTTATATTGTGGTTTATTTATGTATAACAATAATTCAATGGAGGTGTTAGAGAGATTAGATGCAGCATTGGATAGTTTGAAAAGGGAATTATTTGGACAAGTTCTTGAAAAATTGGAGAAAAGAGTGGAAAAGGGAAGTAGGTTAGCTTTGCCTACTCCTAATTTTAGTAAGAAAATTGAAAAATTGCAAGTTGAGAGGAAGGAACTAGAGGCACTTTCTTGATACTAGTTGTTGATTTGTGTAATAATTTTTTTTTTCCAAAAAAACAACAAAAGATTTGTCATTTTGTATAATAAGAGTTTATATTATGTTCAAATGACATAATTTCTTTTTTAGTCTGTTCTGCAAAAGAATTTTATCTCTCTATAATTAGAAATAATTTAATTTTTTTAAAAAAATTACCATTTATAAAATGATTTATAGCAATATATAAACACCTAAAATTTCTTTTAGATCAGTTTTTTTTTTGAAACGTCGATCTTCGGAGTTTTTTTTTATATTTAATTTTTAATTACTTAATTATAAATGCAATATCCAGAGGTTGGTATCTTTTTGGCAAAAACTTGCCCAGGGAGGAAACTAAATTTCTTGAAAAATGAGAAAAATGATTTCGCTTATGAAAGTATAGAAAATAAATTGCATAGGTGACATTTCAAGCTTATTGTCTCCTCTCCATCCACCCAATCCCTCCAACCCGCACCTCTCCCACCCCTTGCCACCTCTGAACCTCTGCTCTGCATCTCATTCCACCAAGGCCGACTCAACAACATTGGTGGCCTAAAGCGAAGCTCGCCCTAATATTTTTTATTTTTTTCATCATATATATTTTTATTTAAAATCTACTTTTCTAGCTATTTTAGATGCAAAATCGTTAGGTACTGTTTTAGAATCAATTTGTTTTAATAATTTTTTTTCAAATGATAATATAGCTAATTCATTCGATCTCTCTTAAGACATTGTTAGATCTTAAAGAAGATTTAATCAATTTTAATTTCGAAAAAACTTCTTTATGATAACATTATTCTATAAGCAATATGTGTATTTGGAAAAGAATCAAGTCTTTTTATTTTGATTGAGTATTTTCATTAGATCATTATCTTCTACTTGTATTATTTCTCTTAACACTTTTAATTCAAAAAATAAAATCTAAACCATCAATATCAGAATAACTATTACGTGTTAAAAGAAAAGTTCAAGATTAAGACAATATTTTTTAAATTCTCATCATCTAATGATCTCAATATTTTTACCACTAAATAAGAAATCAAAAACATTTTCATATTTCAAGGAATTTTGTGATTTCGCTATCTATATTTTCATCAAATTATTTCTTACGAAATTCAAGTTTATTTTCATCTCATATGCAATTTTCTTAGTAGAAATCATAACACTCATAGTACATATAATTTTTTTTAAAATAACATATATAAGTAATTGTTTTTTTAAATGGGTCCCCAAAATATATCGGGTCCCAAACAAGAGCTTTAGTGGCCTAACTAGGGTTTAAGAGTGCCCTGCATTCCAACTCTATAATATTCTGCTAGATAATATATAAATACTCTTGAAATAATATTTTCTTACTTCCTTATCACACAGTAGAAAATAAGTGACTAAGAAAATACTTTCTATATGAAAAATATTTCTCATACCAATCATGAAATAAAAGAAGAGAAGAGAATTGAAGTGGATAAATATACTATCTACCAAACTTGGTCACATATGTTACTTAAATGTGAAGTTAAAAAATTCATAAGTTTTGGAACTTGCTAGGAACATCACATGACAGACACTTGTAAATAAAAATAATTCAGCAGCCCTGGAATTTGACATAACATCACGTGTTAATAAGACTTTCTCTATTTTAATTTGTTTATTTAATTTTAACTTAATTTAAAAACTGAACTTTTGTTCTTAAATTAACTTAAACATAAAATATATCAAAATATTCTTTAATTTTATAATCTTAAACATAAAAAGTTAAAATTTAAAAATTACTAACAGAAAAGATATTTCTTTTTGAATAAATTTTAAAAAAATACAAATAATTTAAGGAAGGAGTAGTATTTTTATTTTTTTTGACATACCTAAAAGTTTCAAAGCAAACAAAATACATTGTGAACCACCAACCTTAAGTTGACCAAGACTTTGAAGTAAACAAATTGTCTTCATTCAAATAAAGATATAATTTAATTCAAGACAAATATCTTACGAATGCTTTGAATAAACTCAATCGTTTTTGTTACTACTCTTCAACTACCACCTACAAAGGTTTATAATTCAACTTTTTCAAATCGATCGTCACCTCAACTTTATCATTATCTACTCTTTTATTCACGTGTCAAAGTATGACGATTAAACTACCACCAACAACAGTAACTTTGTTTCAATATACTTAAAATTTTGATGACAGTCTAATTAGACTTCACAAAGTTTCACACTCAAAAATCGAAGAAAACACATCATTCATCTCCTCTCAAGTTCCAACAAGCTCAAAATAGCTATTAGCAGCAGAGGCTAATCTAGAATTTTGAAATGTATTCGTCCAATCTATAATTATTTCACGCGTATTTCTTATGGGATTGTACCTCAACCTTACTGGATTATAATACTTTTAACTAAGATTGCATTACATCATCTTAATTTTGAGTGAATTACCAAACGATATTCGCAAATGCGGAAACCACCTTATTGCAGGCCCAAAGCCTTTCATCAAATATGAAAATCGATTATAAAATACATATCATACATGTTGAAATCATCAAATCACCGATAAAAGATCATCTTAATAAAATATTGACGGTGGCCAACTCAAATTTTCTAAAAAGCTAGAAATCAACATAATATAGTCCAAATCACTCTCGAGCACCTAAGAATCTATACAAAACACCCAACTATATCATAAATCACCCTCCGTACCTAGTAAAATCTTCAATAAACATCGACTTCGTTAAACAAAATGTTGTCTTTGGTCAAACTTTCCAAATCTAAAATGGTCCAACTATTTGGGCCTAATTCTTGCAAAACAAGTTAGTTCTAAAGAGGGATTTGTACCAGGCAAGGCCCACTATAAAAATATTTAAAAGGTCTGGCCCAAACAAATTTGGGCCACCAGCTAACCCTTTTTAAAAAGGGGGAAATTTCGCAAATAGCCACTAAAAATAACTTAAGTAGGCTCCATCAGGGGCGGAGGCAGCATATACTGAGGGATCCGAACCCCCTCAGCAGAAAATATTACTATTTATACATGGCTAAAATTATTTTTTAGGTATGTATAGATGTCGAACCCCCTTCCACTAGTTCGTGTGTTTACTTCTCAGATTTTGAACCCCCTTATTAAAAATCTTGACTCTGCCACTGGACTCCATAGCTATAGTTTGATGATTACGATTTATAGTAGCTACATTTAGAGGGACAAGAGAGGTGAGAGAGATTGGAAGAGGGAATAATAATAAATTAGTAGGATCAGAAAAATTGTTTTAATCCTAGGAAAAATACTCCTAAATATGATAACTCCTTCATTGGATTTTACATAAAGGTGTTCGAAGTGTCAATATTATGTTAGGTGTGCGAACTAATTTTTACATCGGATGTTAATAAGAAAAAAGAACCTATATATAAAGGTGTATGATTCTCTTAATAATATGTGGCTTTTTAAAAAAAAGTTGTACATATTAATTTTGAGGCTATTTTGACCCAACACATTATATCGTGAGTTGTAACACATTTTTCAATGATTGAAATTGTTTTTTTTTGGAGTAATGTGATAATGATTAGAATTGTTGTTTCATTGAGCACTTTCACTATCGGTTGAGGGTTGAGTTAGACGATATCTTTTTTATTCTCCTCATGTGGTAGATGGAAGAAATATATTTTACTCTTCTCAATTTATATGAAACTTTTTTTACGAGATATATACTTCATAAATTGATCCCATAGTATTAATCACATATTGTTAAAGAAATTTTTTCTTTAAAAAAGAAAAATCTTAAATTATTGAAACATTTAAATTTTCAAATTTATAAGACACTTAAGATTGTTTTATAATCATTGCTATCATGTATAAATTAAATCAAATTAATTGAATTGTGTTCTTTTTTTTCTTTATTCTCTGCATTTATATATTCTTAGTATTCTCCCAAACAATTTTAATAAATTTTCCCTTTTGTACTTTGGGAATCTTTTCCAACTACACCATGGTCTTTTTTTTTTTTTCATAACTTCAGCTTAAAAGATTCACAATTGAGTCATCTTTGTTACGGAGCGTTTTATTTTCAATGTGGGACTTTTTGCGCGAATTTGAATTTAATCGGACTCAAATATGAATACTGAATATCGGGTGGAAAAAAAATTGATGTTCTCTACTTTGTCTTATATATACCTAACTAATAATATTCCTTGTACACAAAAATATAAATAAAAATACTTTGCAGATTTTATGGCTTTACACCAATTTTTTCCCTGGCAAAGAAGCTTTTTTTTGCTCTTTTCTCTCATTGCCAATGAAAAAAAAAAGTTGCCTATAATACTAGTGGAGAATCAAAATGATTTTTTACAATTAAAATAAACAAAGATGAAAAAAATGGGTATATTTAAGATAATTTGTTTAAATAGTCAGTTGCATTTGTTACTGCTAAAGTTTTATGTTACAAACTTTTTTAATTCAAATACAAGAAAGGTGATTATTAGTAGAGATAGTATTGTTTATCAATTATCATGGGTCTCAATCAATAATTCCAAGGGTTAATAAGAGAACATAATGTAATTATTGATTTATTAAAATACTCAATTTGTTATAGTAGTTATAATATTTGATTTATTAAAATACTCAATTTGTTAATTACATAAATAGTAAGAGTTTAATAGTTTAGTTATAGCATGAGTTTATTGTTTTGTTTATGTGGCTATTTAATACCCTACAATTAATGAAATTTCAGAGATAAAAAATATTTCAATTATATTTCAAACTTTCCGTAGTTTGCATTTTTTAATTCAAACTTGATTGAGTTCCAAAAAAAATTTGATAGGAGTGTTCTTCCTTAAACAAGACGTGATATAAATTTGAATTAATCAGTTTAGTAAATTTTGAAAAACATATGCTTAATATATGGAGTAACACTTCATCAAATATCAAGAAAGTATATATCATACAGATCCTCTTGCCTAGGTTCAACAGACAAATAAAAATCCCAACAAACACTAATTAAGATACCATATCATAAAATATAAGAATAAAATCATTATATAATTCTTCATAATTGTTCTACTTAGTTTTATTTGTGGAGTCCCATTACACTTAAGAAAATGGTCTTCATTCACATCACTTGGGAATTATTGAAGGTCCTACAATAAATTAGGAGAACAAAAATACTGTACTACCTATGTGACTTTACTAGGATTTGGACATGTGTCCTTCAAATAATTATAAAGTACCAATCTTATTCCTACCATATAGAATAAAGAGATCCTTAACAATTAAAACTTAGATAACAATTCATTGAAAAAGAAATGAATTAAGGGTGTTCACTATTTGAGCAAAAATAGATTCAAATTAAAAAATCGAATCAAATTTGAACACCAAACATTCGATTCAAATATTAAAATATTCTATTCAAATTTAATCGAAGCTTCAATCTAAACATGACCAAAACATCGAATATAAAATCAAAACAAAATTAGGTACCGACGCGAAAAATAGAAATGCAAATAATGAGTAAGACGCGTGGGCCAAGAACAATTGAAGAAAATTTTCATTAGTTCCATCACCGTCGCACATGTTGACTAATCTACGTATGACACGTGGACATAATTTGAAGAAAAAAAATAAAAGATAGGTCAACAAATTATAATATTTTTTCATTCCCAACTTATAAATATAATTTAATTAATATTAAAATTATCCTTAAAAAATATATATTCTTATAAATTTTCTATCAAAAAAGTGTGAATCAGCATAAGAAAAATGTTAACAGTATCATTAAATATTTATTAATATTTTTTTATTTCTTCAATTGATTAGAAGAAAATTGTATCGCATAAATTGAAACGAAGTATATATATAAAAACATTTGAACTGCAAGATGTCACACGGTTTCATGAATTGTCACACCCTCCAAAATGTTCATTTAGCCGACATTCCGCCAAAATTTATATTTTTATAATATACTTTTCTATGTCTTCTCGAAATTTCTTCCAATCTTTTCTTATGGTCAATTTTTAAATATTATTTTTGAGTAGCAGCAAAATAATTGAAAGAACTTTTGAAAATATATTTGATTTGTTTTTCCTGTTAGTAGTACATGAATTATTAGAAGATTTCAAATATTAGTATAAATATATTCGAAAAGTTTGACTTGTCAGAAATATTTATGATGACTCTTTTATTGAAAATTCTTAAGAACGAGCTAATTTTCAATTGGAACATCCTATAAAATAATTAAAATAAAAGAGTAAAAATAACGATTTGAAAATTAAAATTATAATAGTGATCGGTTGTGTTTAGGATCGTAATTATCCCATGTTATACCGTTTTGGCTTATTATAAGTCATGTCAAACAAGTAAATATAGTCTAACCGTTGTATTAATTGATTAATTAGCAGCTTTTGATGTTAATGATAAGCTTAATTATTATTACAACGATTATAAAATTCCTTTATGGAGTTTACTATATAGTATACGGTGCATTTGTTGCCGTAGGTAATGATTAATTATAATTAAATAGTGACCTATACTATAGTGCTGATCACAAGTCATCATGATTATTAATTAATAAAATATTAGTATATGGTGTTTTTAATGTCGTAGGTAGAATTAAAGTAAAATAAAATAGTGGCACTATTTCATGGTGCTCGAAATTCAACACAAATACTAAAATATTTTACCCATTAATTGTAACAACTTCATCAGGTTAACGTTAGATATTAAACGTATATAATTGATCTTCGTTTATAGTAAGTACATAAATTAAAATAAATGGTAATTAAACCATATATAATTGTTCTTAATTATTCAATTTTTCAACCTCTTCTTTCAACTTTAAAAGTAATCATGATGTAGTATATTGTATCGTATAGTATTGTTTTGATAAATATAATATTTGAATATATTGTATCATTCTTTGTCGTTATGAACATATGTAATGTCACACATCAATAATAACAATTTGAATGATAAATCTACAAAAAAAGTAAATTACGTATTAGAGCTACTATAAAACGTAAGGTAAAGAATAAGTAAATTTTATAATAAGTAGAAGAAAATATTAAGATAACAACGCGATCACACTAAATTAATCGTTACACCTGAGACTTTTTTTCATTACATAACAATAAATTTAAAAGATACGACACAATACAATAAATTTTAAGTAACAATCAAAATAAACATGATATTTAAACTAACAATACAATATAATAAAACAGATAGCAACCATCCAAACAAGGTGATAAACAATTGTGATTAATTAGTTATAACTTGCTAAGGATAACATATTATTAGTGGAATGTTTATAAGTAACTGTATTAATTTTAACCAAAGAAAGCAACAAAAAAACGTCTTAACGATATCACTAATTCTATTTAGAGTGACCAAAAAGAAATGCGTTGGTGATGTTTTTGTACGTTTGGAGTGGTAATGTTTAATAATCCAAATTTGATTTTCTTTACCAAAAATGTTTTTAGATTTTATCTCCAAATGTTATTTTTCCCAATAATTATTAGTGTAAGGCAACATTCGAAGAGTCTTTTTTCCATATTATTATAAATAGATGTTTACCCGTTTTATCTTTGATTAATTTGTATTTCGTAAGCGTAAAATAGGGAATTACTAGAATATATTTACCATTTAAAGGTTATAATTACTAAAAAGTATACGTAAGTGAGAAGAATTATTGCCTCAATATTACCCCCTCTCTCTCTCTATATATAGTAAGGAAAATTGATTGTAATCATATAAATAAAATATGAGGAAATAAAGATTTTATGATGAATATTTGTGAGAACAAATTTATTTATCTCTTGATTTTTCTTATATAAATATTTTTCGTAATTCGAATATAATTAGTAGCGTATTTTTCTTAAATATAATATGATATTTGATGAAAAGGCATATTTCGAAAGAGGATAGTGTGCTATTATGAAAAAATGAATGTTATTAAGTCATATTTGAAGAGTCGTTTCCAAAATTATCCTAATTTTTAAGTCTACTATTCAGACACAAATTCTTACTTTCCAAACATTTTGAAAGACATTTTTCAAAGTAAATAGATTTTTTAAAATTTGATCAAATATACTATAAATAATTGGATTAATTTATGAGTGCAAAACTAAATTTCATTAGTCAAATATGTATTATTGGTCATTATTTATGTGTGAAATCAAACAAGTGTTCACTTTTCGTGTAACCAACGATGTGTCATAAGTTCTCTATTTCTTTTTGTAGTCATAAATTGCTCCATAATTTAATAACCAAAAAATGCAACTTACTCATTCATTTTCCTTAATTTGGAGATCAGATGAGTAAAATATTATTCATGTGAGTTTCCACAATACGTTAACTAAATTTAAAATTTTGGTTGTTGTTAAAGTAATCTATTGTCTTAGCTTCTCTGTAAAATATTCTAGTGCAATCTCACAAGTGGAGTTGGAGAGAAGCGTGTATATTTAATTTTACTTTAATTTAATGAAGATAGAAAGTTGTTTATGAAATACTCTCATCTAGGTAAAACAGAAAACAAAAAGAAACAGGCACTACTAAAAGGTCATTATTTTCCTTTTCAATAGCTATTTTCATAGATTTTTTTATTAAATCTATGGGAAAAGAAAATTTGTACTCCTCGTATGAAAAAATTTCCACTATTTTAGAGAGATTTTGTTTTTCACCATGCATATTTTCATTGAGCTAGTTCGATGAAATATAAATAGAAAAATCATATTTTATGGCATAAATTTATCTTTGATCACGGTAAAAAATATTTTTTGCTTCTAATAGTGACAACAAATTTGAAAGTGATGTGTACGTAACCTTGCAAATTAATTTCTTCTCCAAGCTCTAGAAAAAAGGAAAAGAATAAACTACAATAACAACAATGATGTATTTAGCATAATCTTATGTACCAATTTATTACTCCCTCCGTAAAACGTTTTAAAACTATAATCATATATATATATTTCTCTACTAACTGAACAATACAAATAAGTTTAGAGGAAAAAAAAGTAGTAATACTAATAAATATCTTTTAATTATTTTTAAAACGTTATATAGTCTACATTATTTACCTGTACTTGATAAATATTTTCTTGGAGGAAATTTTTTAACTTATATATAAAAAAAAGTCACATCACTTTTCAAAATAGACCAATTTCAGAAATACCTTTTTGTGAGGATTTTAGCTTTGATTAAAGTCTGTTAACAATTGAAGACAAACCGTACTAGAAATAATCTTCACTCCAATTTATAGTTGACTTGATATATTTAAATAGTATAATGATAATTTTACTATTTCTGGTGAATTATTATAAGTTATTTAAATACTGAAAAATCACTACTTTTCACTAAAAAAAAACATATTTAGTAGTCATTATAATTGTTAGTTTAAATATAATATTCATTTTTACTATTATTAAAATTAGTTGTATTGCATCGTATCGTATCGTTAGACGTTAGGTATCGACAAAAATTCTCATTCTATTTAACGATCAATTTGATGTGATTGCATTGCTAACATAACTTTTTCTTCTTATTTTGTCTTTATTTATTATTTAATAATCATATCTTACCCTTTATCACCTTTTTTATTTTTTTGGGTTTCCCCCTCGGTGTCTGGAGCTCACATTGGAACTCCGACTAAATTCGTTATTATTTAATAATCATATCTTACCCTTTACCATCTTTTTATTTTTTTGGGTTTCCCACTCGGTGTTAGAGCCCACACTGGAGCCGCGATTAAATTCGAATGGCGCTCTTTAAGGCCTATTCGGGGTGAGACGCTCCCAACAAGATTTTCTCCTTCTGGTTAAGGATGAAGCATTTCCACCAGTCCACCACATTCTTTATATAATAACTCTACTTCACTCTCTACTTCAGTTTTCTTATAGGTTTATTCTTCAAACTGTTGATTTGTGACATTATGTAATAACAAAGAATGATAAAATCTCTAAATGTTGTATCCATTAAAACAAGTTAATACGATACAATACAATACATTATAAAGCAATACATAATAACTATCCAAACAGTATCATGAATTGTTCTAAACCACAAATTTCAGAAACATATTAAATCAAACAATGTCATATAAATTGAGACAAATATAATATTCAAAGTTATACTTTTAAAACTCTATATATTCCTAATGAATTAAGGAAAAATACTATATAGTAAAAGTCTCAATCCCAAAAGGAACCAACCCATAATCTTCCAATTCCAATTCCAATTCCAATATATACACAAAACAAACCAACGGTTAACAAATTAGAATATCTTCTCCTTTATTCTCTCTTTCATAATTTTCTCACAAAAAAATAATTAATTTTTTCGACTTTCTTTCAATTCTTTGTGATTACAAGTCATACAATTTCTCCGTGAAATGTCAACCGGTGGCACCACCGCCGCCGCCAACTCCGACAGTGTTATCCCCATACCCACCACCACCCACCACCGTCGCCGTGTCGCCGACTCCGCCACCATGACGACGACCGACTCTGAGAAATTATTAAATTCCGATTACAATTTCTCCTCCGACGAGGATAATAGCAATAACCCAGAAATTAGCAATTGTGATCTTCATCATTATCACCATCATCATCACCCGTTAATTAAATATTTATTGGTACGGAAAAGGGTACCGGAAAGTATTGTTTTTAGAGTAGAAGAATGGGTTTTAAGCGTTTCTACAATTATTCACTTTTTGAAATTAAAGAAGAATATGGGTCGTACAGTTTTTGGGTTTCTGATGATTTTATTGATGATTTCTGTCTTCCTCAAGTTTTCTTTCATGATGATGAATACCAATGTTGAAGATTTAAATGGGAATTTTTTGAAAAGAGAAAATGGTATTTTTGTTCTTCGTAATTTCAAGTATGATTCGGGTGATGCCCAAAGGATCATTTCTGAAACAGAGTCTTCGTCTTCGGGTTCGGCTTCTGGAGATTTTATGAGAAAACGTCAGATGAAGGAAATACCAGTAAGTATGGATTTCCATTTTTTACCTTTTCAAAACTAATTTAGAATTGTTGTGAATTGATATGAAAAAAAAAAGTTTAAAAGATTGAATTTTTAATTACCAAAATTTTTAGTTTGCTGTTTATGGGTTGAAGAATGAAAAGATGGTAACTTTGTTATGGAATTTTATGAAAAGATAGAATTTTGGTAACTTGGGAATATACTTTTTACTTTTTCAGTTTATCCGTTCACTTTTACTTGTCACGTTATTGTTCGTTAAGAGAACTTAGTAGGTAAATTTGCGAGGATGGTGGAATCTCTATTCATTGTTTGACTTGGGAAAAACCAAAGTAGTGGAAGGGCAACAGAAAACAGTGTTGAATATTGTGAACCATTTGCCAGTTGGCTATTGGCAAATGTTGACTATGATGGTGGCTTTCCAACTATTAGTTTTTTTTTTCATTCGGTGTCTAGTAGCCATAGGAGAGCCCGATTAAATTTGGATTCGCGCCAGAAAGTTCCAAATTAGAGGTAAAGCGCGGCCTAATAAAGGAGATTTTGTATTTGGGGATTCGAACCCGAGATCTCTGGCTAAGGCTTTCCAATTATTAGTTGTGACCGTTATGGAGCCTTCTATATTCTTTTTCCTTTTTTTCATGAAAAACATAACGGTGGTGTTCGAGTTAACTTGTTTGAATTTTCACAACACGTTTGTCACTTAATCTTCTGCTCATATACATCTATAGTTTATTGTGCTCCATATGTTGTTCTCTAAATTTACCTAAATACAGACTTATTGCAGTTGTTGTTGTGTATTTGTTGACTATGCTAGGCATATCAACAAAATGAAATGAAAATAGAAGTATCTAACTTGTATTTATGGATTGCTTTGACAGGTACCAGAAATATGGATGAAACCAAATAGTGATAATCATTATCAATGCATTTCTCGGCCTAGGAATCGTATAAGTATGTCGAGATTTCAGATTTCTGAATTTATATGGTGTTTATTCGGAAGGTCATTTGTAATGTGTTCTGATATCTGGAGTTTTTTTTCTTTCCAGGAACTGGTTCATCGACGAATGGCTATATCTTAGTTCATGCGAATGGAGGATTAAACCAAATGAGAACAGGGGTGAGTAAAAACTCGTGTATGTTACACTCGTTAAGCTATTGTATGGATGTGTTTTAGCGAATGGCGAAGATGTTATGTTGTTGCTAATTATGTTTAGTGGATTATGGCAGATATGTGATATGGTTGCTATTGCTAAAATAATGAATGCCACTCTGGTGCTTCCTTCTCTTGACCATGAATCGTTTTGGACCGATACTAGGTACTGTTCTTTAGTTCTTGTGATCAGTCGACTATGACCCCATCTTAGCGCCTCTTCATTTCTGTTCTAATAATGTGTCGCTTCTTGCAGTGATTTTAAAGATCTTTTCGAGTGGAGACACTTCATTGAAGTTCTCAAGGATGATATTGAGATTGTTGAGTCGTTGCCACCGAAATATGCAGCTGTGATACCCCTTCAAAAGGCACCTGTGTCATGGTCAAAGGTTTGTAAACAAAACTACTATGTGCTATAGCTCTAGTTTTTAGTTTTCGTGGCGGAAACTAAAGTATGATGCTTCATTGCAGGCTAGTTACTATAGAGGAGAGATACTTCCTTTACTAAAGAAGCACAAGGTGATACAATTTACCCATACAGATTCAAGGCTTGCTAACAATGGCCTAGCATCGTCCATTCAAAGGCTTCGCTGTAGAGCTAATTATCAGGCTCTGCGTTATACGAATGAGATAGAGGAGTTTGGAAAGAAGTTGGTTGATAGACTTAGAGATAATGGTGAACCATTTATCGCTCTCCATTTAAGGTAATCTATCTAAACACTTTGTGTCTTTGTCTATTCTTTAACCATTGATCTATGAGTAACTTGGTATATTGCTCAATCGTGCAGATACGAGAAAGACATGCTAGCGTTTACTGGCTGCAGCAACAATTTGACTATTGAAGAGGCTGAAGAACTTCGTACGATGAGGTATGAAGTGAAACATTGGAAGGAGAAAGAGATAGACAGCAAGGAAAAACGACTCCAAGGAGGCTGCCCCATGTCCCCTAGAGAGGCTGCTTTATTTCTCAAAGCGATGGGATATCCGTCCACGACCAGAATATACATTGTTGCAGGGGAAATTTATGGCAACAACAGCATGGATGAATTCCGTTCTCATTACCCGAATGTGTACTCTCACTCAACCCTTGCAACAAATGAAGAACTCGAGGCTTTTAAGAATTATCAAAACCGTCTTGCTGCAGTAGACTACATGGTAGCCCTTGAAAGTGATGTTTTTGCTTACACTTACGATGGCAATATGGCGAAGGCCGTGCAAGGTCATAGACGGTTTGAAGGATTTCGAAAGACCATTAGCCCGGACAGGTATGCTTATCATCCTCAATGCTTTACATCTTCCCATTTCATCACTTAAATCAAACTAACACTAATATTAATACATTTTCTTCATTTCAGGTTCAATTTTGTAAGATTGATCGACTCGTTAGATAAAGGTGAAGTCTCTTGGGAAGAGTTTGCTTCAAAAGTTAAGGCCTTACAATCCAACAGATTAGGAGCACCTTACCTAAGACAAGCCGGTGAATCACCACGATTAGAGGAGAACTTTTACGCGAATCCTTTACCAGGTTGCTTGTGTAATAGATCACACGAAGAAGCCAGTAAACAACAACTCAACAAGAGACCAAGATTGAGGGTTGCTTCACAAAGATAGGTACTTTCAATGATCATAATTTGGTAGATTAGTCCAATATCAATACTTGTTCTACAAATGCCCTATAAGGGGTTGCTAGAAGTCGGGTTTTTCATCGCCCTTCACACTGCGCGGCAAGCAAAAACAAAGAGAGATTGTTGTAACAAGCAAAGCAGTACTTGGAAGCAGAGATGATGTTTTATAAGATGGACAAAAGAAAAGCATATACACAAAGCAGAGAGATATACTCAAAAATCATTCTTTAGGGTGGAATATAAAAAATTTCATTCATTTATTTGTTTTTATTTTGGTTCTGAGTTAGTTTTGTGATATAGGTTCAACACGGATTGATCATATATGTATTACCAATTCATGAAAATGATATACAGATCTTTACACAGATGCAGATTTGCTCTTCCTAGACAAATGTTTGTGTTAGCCTTTCATTTTTAGCTTAAAAAACTACGTAATGTGTGTATTAGACGCATGTCAGGTGTTCAAATCCTAGTATTTGAGTAGAGAAGGGTAATACGATGAGTCTATTATCCACCGAGTTTTGGATGTGTTTTAACTGATCCAAGAGATTTCTCGATTATAAAAAAAAAAAAAAGTACTATATGGATCATTCCACCCTTAGGAAGATTGTGGTTCAGTTTGAACTGCTCCCCTGATAAATTGATCCAAATATATAGTCTGATATACTCTTTAATTTTGTAATTTGGAGCTAATATATTTCTTGTTACAAAAATGATTCACATATATCCTTTTCATCTAACGAAAGTGAAAATAAATTTATTTTTTTATTTTTTGAAAAATCATATAGGAATATATATAATCCCTCTTAAAAAATAAATCTTGCAATACCTAGTAACTGCTCCACTAGACCACTACCACTAGCATTCAAAGAGAGGTTGCAACTTCTAAGACTCATTTTATTAAAGAGTTTAAGTAATATTTGTCGTATAAATAATTTTTACATTATCAGGTTACTTGTTATAGCATTTAAACTCTTTATTAAATAGGTGGTTATTCTTTATTTTATTTTTTTGTCATTCATAAAAATATAAGTATATGTTTGTATTCCTCATGTCAAAGCTCCAGCTAGAAGCATGAATTGTGGTCCTACCAGTTTTTGCAAGTATAAGCTAAGCACCTTGACATTAAAGTTGTTGCCACTTTATTCAATTCCAAGCTGTCTAGGACAAAATATTTAATAGGATTCACAATGGACATGGAAAATTATGAGGAATTATACTTTCTTGGCTATTTATAACAGAGGAAAATAATTTTTTCAAATCTGTTATGTGTGAAAATGAATTTCTTATAAGCTATTGTATGGATGTGTTTTAGTGAATGGCGAAGATGTTATGTTGTTGCTAATTATGTTTAGTGGATTATGGCAGATATGTGATATGGTTGCTATTGCTAAAATAATGAATGCCACTCTGGTGCTTCCTTCTCTTGACCATGAATCGTTTTGGACCGATACTAGGTACTGTTCTTTAGTTCTTGTGATCAGTCGACAATGACCCCATCTTAGCACCTCTTCATTTCCGTTCTAATAATGTGTCGCTTCTTGCAGTGATTTTAAAGATCTTTTCAAGTGGAGACACTTCATTAAAGTTCTCAAGGATGATATTGAGATTGTTGAGTCGTTGCCACCGAAATATGCAGCTGTGATACCCCTTCAAAAGGCACCTGTGTCATGGTCAAAGGTTTGTAAACAAAACTACTATGTGCTATAGCTTTAGTTTTTTTAGTTTTTGTGGCGGAAACTAAAGTATGATGCTTCATTGCAGGCTAGTTACTATAGAGGAGAGATACTTCCTTTACTAAAGAAGCACAAGGTGATACAATTTACCCATACAGATTCAAGGCTTGCTAACAATGGCCTAGCATCGTCCATTCAAAGGCTTCGCTGTAGAGCTAATTATCAGGCTCTGCGTTATACGAATGAGATAGAGGAGTTTGGAAAGAAGTTGGTTGATAGACTTAGAGATAATGGTGAACCATTTATCGCTCTTCATTTAAGGTAATCTATCTTAACACTTTGTGTTTCTTTGTCTATTCTTTAACCATTGATCTATGAGTAACTTGGTATATTTCTCAATCGTGCAGATACGAGAAAGACATGCTAGCGTTTACTGGCTGCAGCAACAATTTGACTATTGAAGAGGCTGAAGAACTTCGTACGATGAGGTATGAAGTGAAACATTGGAAGGAGAAAGAGATAGACAGCAAGGAAAAACGACTCCAAGGAGGCTGCCCCATGTCCCCTAGAGAGGCTGCTTTATTTCTCAAAGCGATGGGATATCCGTCCACGACCAGAATATACATTGTTGCAGGGGAAATTTATGGCAACAACAGCATGGATGAATTCCGTTCTCATTACCCGAATGTGTACTCTCACTCAACCCTTGCAACAAATGAAGAACTCGAGGCTTTTAAGAATTATCAAAACCGTCTTGCTGCAGTAGACTACATGGTAGCCCTTGAAAGTGATGTTTTTGCTTACACTTACGATGGCAATATGGCAAAGGCCGTGCAAGGTCATAGACGGTTTGAAGGATTTCGAAAGACCATTAGCCCGGACAGGTATGTTTAGCATCCTCAATGCTTTACATCTTCCCTTTTCATCACTTAAATCAAACTAACACTAATATTAATACTTTTTCTTCTTTTCAGGTTCAATTTTGTAAGATTGATCGACTCGTTAGATAAAGGTGAAGTCTCTTGGGAAGAGTTTGCTTCAAAAGTTAAGGCCTTACAATCCAACAGATTAGGAGCACCTTACCTAAGACAAGCCGGTGAATCACCACGATTAGAGGAGAACTTTTACGCGAATCCTTTACCAGGTTGCTTGTGTAATAGATCACACGAAGAAGCCAGTAAACAACAACTCAACAAGAGACCAAGATTGAGGGTTGCTTCACAAAGATAGGTACTTTCAATGATCATAATTTGGTAGATTAGTCCAATATGTACTTGTTCTACAAATGGCCTATAAGGGGTTGCTAGAAGTCGGGTTTTTCATTGCCCTTCACACTGCGCGGCGAGCAAAAACAAAGAGAGATTGTTGTAACAAGAAAAGCAGTACTTGGAAGCAGAGATGATAGTTTATAAGATGGACAAAAGAAAAGCATATACACAAAGCAGAGAGATATACTCAAAAATCATTCTTTAGGGTGGAATATAAAAAATTTCATTCATTTATTTATTTTTATTTTTGTTCTGAGTTAGTTTTGTGATTTAGGTTCAACACGGATTGATCATATATGTATTACCAATTCATGAAAATGATATACAGATCTTTACACAGATGCAGATTTGCTCTTCCTAGACAAATGTTTGTGTTAGCCTTTCATTTTTAGCTTAAAAAACTACGTAATGTGTGTATTAGACGCATGTCAGGTGTTCAAATCCTAGTATTTGAGTAGAGAAGGGTAATACGATGAGTCTATTATCCACCGAGTTTTGGATGTGTTTTAACTGATCCAAGAGATTTCTCGATTATAAAAAAAAAGAAAGTACTATATGGATCATTCCACCCTTGGGAAGATTGTGGTTCAGTTTGAACTGTTCCCTTGATAAATTGATTCAAATACATAGGTCTAATATACTCTTTAATTTTGTAATTTGGAGCTAATATATTTCTTGTTACAAAAATGATTCACATATATCCTTTTCATCTAACGAAAGTGAAAATAAATTCATTTTTTTATTTTTTGAAAAATCATATAGGAATATATATAATCCCTCTTAAAAAAAAGTCTTGCAATACCTAGTAACTGCTCCACTAGATCACTACCACTAGCATTCAAAGAGAGGTTGCAACTTCTAAGACTCATTTTATTAAAGAGTTTAAGTAATATTTGTCTTCGTATAAATAATTTTACATTATCAGGTTACTTGTTATAGCATTTAAACTCTTTATTAAATAGGTGGTTATTCTTTATTTTATTTTTTTGCATTCATAAAAATATAAGTATATGTTTGTATTCCTCATGCCAAAGCTCCAGCTAGAAGTATGAATTGTGGTCCTACCTGTTTTTGCAAGTATAAGCTAAGCACCTTGACATTAAAGTTGTTGCCACTTTATTCAATTCCAAGCTGTCTAGGACAAAATATTTAATAGGATTCACAATGGACATGGAAAATTAGGAGGAATTATACTTTCTTGGCTATTTATAAGAGAGGAAAATAATTTTTTCAGATTTGTTACGTGTGAAAATGAATTTCTTATAAGAAAAATGTGAAATTAAAAAAAATTGTAATTGATACAAAATTAATTCTCCATTAGCCTATGGCATGTTGTGAAAGAAGATAGCACACTGGATGTATGCGCTTCGGTCATGTCTTTGAACAGTTAGATGATATTATGAACGCAAGGTGCGAGATATATACTAAGTTGAGGAATTCATGTAATCATTTTCCTATCTAGAAAGTAGAAACTAGTAGCTAAGGATATTAATGAGATGATTTTGTCGATTATTTACTAAAATTTATATCATCTTAATTTTTTGGCTATTTATTTTGTATGATTAAAATTAGATTTATTCAAATCGTCCCATCATCTTAGTTTCTCTTCGATATTATTTGTAATGTCATGTCAAACCATGTTAGACTTTGACAAAAACTCTCTAGATATTTTTACGATTTGAATGAATTAGAGAACATGAATAGAAATTCGATTCATTCCCTAATCACTACTGTAAAAATTAAGCAAAGATGAAAATTTAAATCAGTGGAAATAAATTAATCAAGATGAAATTGAAGAATTAAGTCAACTAAGATTATGTATCCAATAATTGAAATTTAAATTATACGAGATGAAAGATATCTATACCTTGTAGCTTGCTACTAAACTCACAACTCAAGATACCATAAATAATTTAATTTCAATAGGAGTAGCATAATAGGTTTTGGAGTTGAGACTTTAAAGTTTAATCTAATAGCCATTTCCGCACTAGATTGAAGACGAAAAATCTAATATTTTATTATTTATAAACTTAGTGTAAATAAAATATTTTTACACATTTATTTATAAGGTACGATTCGATTTGTTTTTTCAATTTATTTTTATAAAATTCAATATCTGTCTAATACATAACTTGGTACAATTATAAGTTTATATAAAAAAAACCTCCGATTTTATTTTAGAAAACCTAATAATCGATTTGGTTCGATACATTAACACCCTTAACTGGCATATCGCCCAACAAAGTTGAAGAAGCCTAACATGAAACCATAAGTGATAATTTGAGACGGATTTAAAATTTTAAGTCCATCAATTATACATCATAAGTAGTATTGTCACCATAATTTCCATGTGACAATCATTGACAACTGAATTAGTGAAGAATCTTTAATACGTACTAAATAAGAAGAGCAAAAAATTGAAATGTCACATGAAATTTGCTTACCAGAAAAGCATGAACATAGATAGGAAGGCTAGAACTCGAGTTCGAGCCTCGGATATTGAGAAAATCATGTTAGAATCGTCATCTCTAAATGGACATTGCAGTGCGAGATTCGAATTTAGTCAGGGCTCCAATGTAAGCTTCGGACACCAGTGGCGGAGACGCGGAGTTAGGATTTTTAATAAAGGGGTTCAAAATCTGAAGAAGTAAACACGTGAACTAATTGAATATACATAAAAAAAAATAATCTTAACCATATATAAATAGTAATATATTCCACCGATGGGGTTCGTTTTAGTAAGGGCAAGGGGTTGGGAAAGTTTACCTGAGAACATGTGAAATTAGAAATATGGGCCATATGAGATAATTTAATGCTGAGAGAATGATATCACGCCACAATGAAATGTAATTAGGCAAAGATCTGTCCATATGCTACCATATTTCCACTTTTGTGCTATGATCACCAGTTACAAATTCAGGATTTTCATTAAAGAGGTTCGAAAAATAAAAATGTAGTGCTTGTTCAGATTAGAACTATGAAAATTAGGCAAGCAAGAACCTTTAACAGTGTGAGTGTATTTTCCTTCTTGAAAGTCCATAAAACAACAACCTGGAATAGCCCCTTTCCAACGATTAGGGCTGATGTAACAATCAACAACGTACCAAGTGTAATCCCACAAGTGGGATTTGAAAGGACAAAGTATACACAGACCTTACCCCTATCCCTTAGAAAGATAGAGAGGCTGTTTCTGATGGATCTTTGGCTTAAATAAAACAGTTCGTTGTATACAACATACAAAAGAAAGAACAACAACAATGAAATAATGCAATAACCGAAGGACAAAAAATTACAGGTGATAACCAAAATAGAAAACAAGAAACTACCAGCTGATTCAACAATCATTTGACATTTTTTGAAAAATGACAGCATGCACATTACAGTGAATAATATGAGTTAAGGAACCACAAAATGATAATAGTGAAAAGTGAAAACTGCCTACTCATTACAACAGTGAAGAATCTATATAGCATCCTTTAACCATGAGATGCACAATCAAATGTACCTTCTAGCTGATCTGAGTTACAAATGGAACAGGTTTTCAAAGATCATTCACTTACAAAAACACTATGGATCTTTCCTCAAGAACCTATTATTTGTGAAGTGTCGGATTAATTACAACAAAATCTACGTTTAAGTAGTAACTTCTGCAGAAAACAATGTCCTGAGAATTGGCATTATGGCACTACTACCACATCGATGGTACATAAACCTGCTCTTTGAGATTCTGTGTGGCGCTTTCAGTAGGAAAACCCCTAACAGCACCTATTGTCCACTGGGATATTATCCCCGCTGCAATTGCAAAGCGAAGCTGTCTCTCTAGGACATCTTGATCGTGGTACATCTCTGGTTGTGTTGTCAACTTTCTCATTATTCCAGCGACAACAGCATCACCAGAACCAGTTCTATCACAAGTAAACGGTGTTATGAGCACATCTTCTGTACCAACAACCACCCCATCAAAAGAAGGGGTGTAGTAATGAATCCTAAGTGTCCCATCTGTAACAAACAAAAGTTTCAGTCCGTCGTGCCACAAGGGAGCAATTTCCTCAGGAGTATAGTGATAATAATTTCTTCTTTGTTTGGTTTGTTCATAATTCTCTGCAAAGTACTGAGGTCTGTAATTCCTTTTCCTCTCGTAATGCTCTTCGTCAAGAAGAAATTCAAGCTCTTGTCTTGAAACCTCAATGATGTTAGCTTGCTGCCAGGCTTTCTTGATCAAATCCCTTGTTTCATCACGTGATCTCCACAGGGGCAATGGCAGATTTAAGTCAAAAAATATAAGACCACCAAACTTCTTTGACAATGTAATTGCTTTAAAAAGAGTAGAACGCATAGATGAAGATGTCAAGACTTCAGAATTAAAGTGGAACATCCTAGCCTGCAAAAGAGAAAGCAAAAGCCCCACGAAATTTGTTAATAATAGTTTCCCAACATCACCCTGACACAATTTGTTGAAGCATGTAAGTTCCGGAAAGGATAAAACTGATAGAAGACATATTCTTCTCCATAGTGGAGGTTCAAGCACTGTAATAAAAATATCCATCATGAATTCAACATCTTACTTCTGGTTCATAACAATCGAAAAAAACAATTTCCCTACCGAACAAGAGAATGAAAACTGATAATATATTGAATCACTTTTCAGCTTTCACTATTGAAATTTGAAGGATCAGCCAGTCTGAAGCTAAAAGACTGATGGTTTCAGGAAGACGAGTAACTAGTCAAGCATGAAACAACAAAGCAATATTACTACTCCAAAAGATAACTAGTTGTCAGGACACTAGATTTTTTTAATGATAGGTAACTACACTTTCACTACCTCGCAACTAAAAGGAGTATATACGATTAGCACAAGTCAAACTCAAATAAATAAATTGACGAGAATTATGCATCTTTAGTCAATTGGTTCTACAAAACAAATGTGTCATTGCAAAGAAATGTCATCAGAGTGAAGAGATCAAGCAAACTTCAGAACTGGAGAGAGCAATAAAACTGTTAACGACTGCACAATAGTGTCTACTGATAAATAGTGAGCTTCTCCAGCAGTCTGACTTCAATATACCTACTAGTAATCATTTATGGGAAATTTTAGTGTTACTCTCTACATTCCTATGTGCGATGATGGAGATAGAGTACTTGGAATCAGCAGAATTCCAAAACTAACAACTACGAAACGAACTGGTTTCACACCGGGAGAACAAGACCAAGAGCAACGACTCCAATGGTTCAGAAGATATCTTAAGAAAAGCAGCCATGGGGTTCTTTCATAAGCCATTTTGCACAACATAGTTTAATACCAATACGGTTCGTTCACGTAGCAAATTAGATTCATGCATCCTCTATTAACATTTAAAGCAAAACACCACTACACAAATAGAAACAACAACATACTTAATCTATCCATAAAAAAAAAATCTATCTTTCCTTTTAATAACAACTTGTCTTTCACTTCCACATACCTCTTTCAGAACATCAAGATTCAATTCGGAGCTAAGCAGTGAATCCTCAGCAGAGTCTTTAACTTTCTCCACCCTCATTTTCCCATCTTTAAACTTAATTTTCATATAACTACATCCGGTCCTCATACTATCACTAAATTTGACAGACCTTGTTTGCACATTTTCTTTATTCATTAACAAAACCATTTCTTGTCCAAACTCATCATTCCCAACTTTCCCCATAAATGCAGCTCTACCACCAAGCCTAACATGAGATATAGCAACATTAGATGGAGGTCCACCAGGAGCTCTAACAAACTCAGGTGGATTCCACTGCAACATTTTCCACTCTGAATACTTATCTTTATCCATTTGCTCATGTGATACTCTCACTGTTGGCACAAACTCCTTCTGTGCTGCACCAAAACAGCAGACCAAAGGTGGGTTTGGGTATGGAAAATCAACCCCATCATCATAATCATCAATTTCTTCCATTTGGGTGTTGGATTCTGCAATGTTGATATCAAAGTTTGAATCTTTTGGGGTTCTTGATTTTCTTGAAGTTGTGGGGGTGGATGATTTTTTACGGCCACCGCGAGAGGGGGTAGGGGGTTCTTGGGTGGTGGTGGGGTGGTCATTGGTGGTGGACTTGGGTGGATTTGTTCTACAGGGAAATTTGGAGGAGGAGAAGAAGAAAATGGTGGGGTTTAGTGAATTGTGAGAATGATGATGAGGAAGAGATTGTGGAAGAAAATGGATTGTTGCCATGGTGTTCTTGGTATGTGTTAGGGTTTATCCCTATCTTCTCCATGCCATTGTTCAAAGAGAATTTGAGGTTTAGACTTCCATTCGGGTTTGGATAACTTGACCCGATTGTTTTGACGGGTAGTGACAGTCGGGTCGGGTCGGGTTCATACATTTTATTTTGGGTCTAGTTAGAGCAAATATTTAGGAAAAATTACTTAAATATACAACTTATTCATATTCTCTAAATTTTCCTGTCATTTGAAAAAATTACAGAAATCTCTACTCTCTCTTATTCTCGGATACATCACTTTACGTGATATATTGGTCAGATACATCACTATACGTGATGAATCGGTGCGTAATATATCACTTTACGCGATGAATCGATCAGATATTTCACTATACACGATGTATCATGACGTAATACATCACTTTATGCGATATACATCACTCTACGTGATGTACCAGAGCATACACAATGTATCAGGAAGACTTATGTTTGAAAAAGAAAGGGAAAAGGGTCAAAAACAACTTTGGTTTATTAGTTGACTATACCCTTACCGTTAAAATGAAGTTATTCTTCCCCCAATCGTCTACAAACCTGTCACCCGTATGATTTCTTACATTCATTGAGATATTGTCTTTCCAACATCTCCTCCATCCATTCTTTGTTAGAATTTCTGAAATATTCCTCTAAGTTGAAAATAATTGTAACATTAGGTATTGATTTAGGTATGATTATAATTCTTAATTATTTCCTAGACATAAAGATTTTTAATTGTAGGAAATTTGCTTTCAATTAATCCTTAATTCTTATTATTTTTCGTTGCACTTGTCCAGTATTATAGAATAAATTGATTTTGCATCTATTGATTACGATTTCAGCCCTGTGATTTTAATTACAATCTTGATGTTGGCACGTTTGATTTACAACTATCTTGAATAATTGCCTCCTTTTTCCATTAATTAATAAAAGAAAGGTTGATTTTCTATCAAGTTGGGTGGGTGGGTCGGATCAGGTTAAAATTAGGTAATCTAAGTAAAATTAGATTATTTTTGTTGATTTGGAGTTTTCCATCCAATTGAGGGGTACAAGTGACAAGTTTGTAGACGACATGTGTAATAATAACTTCATTTTAATGATAAGGACATAATCAACTAATAAAATAAAATTGAGGAATATTTTTGACCCTTTGTTAATCAACAATTTAAATTGAACAAATATTTTTTTCTGACTATCTGTATCTGGTAAAATAGGTTTCAATAAATAAATAATTAATTTTCAATGACATACATTGTCACCATCATTAACTAACTGCAACAATTTTTACCATACTAACTACAATCTTCCTTTCAATTTAAAATATAGTATTCAGTAAAATTACTTCATATAAATTGGAACAAAATATATGAAGTAGTTTTAATTAATTAAATCTTGTAACACTCTTAGAATTTAAGAACTAATATTGTGATATAAATTTTGATTTATCTCAAATAAAGATATTTGAAAAAAATCTTAATATATTTAATCTAACAATCAATTTAACAGTCAAAGTCAAATTAATTTCGTATTCGTGGAATTTAAGAACTAATATTGTGATGTAAATTTTAATTTATCTCAAATAAAGATATTTGAGAAAAATCTTGATATATTTAATCTAACAACCAATTTAACAGTCAAGGTCAATTAATTTCGTATTAGGATCAAGATAATATCAAAATCATGACACCACAATAAATTATCACAATCTAATATAATATTTTTTCCACTATAATTAATTCTATATGTACAATATTTACTTAGCAAGACCCCTCAAATTTATAGTTTTTTAATTTATTCAATCAATTTTCAAATTTATAATTTATGACATGTTGAATTTTTTCTTATATAAAGGTTTGTGATTTGCCTCTATGTATCTCACCTCATTCTTCACATTTTCTTCTACACTTCTAATCTATAAAGATTTTGTTTGTTTATTTTGATTTTAATCAAACTCGTAAACTCTTAATTCACCATGTCTGATTCTTCTTCACCTCCAATGCTTATATATAATAATTGTTTTTCAATTGATAACTTGAATTCTTCTAAGCTTGGAGGATGTTACCAACAATAACAACAGGTCTATCACCAAGAGGACACCTTTTTCACCTAGGTATACAACTTAAATTTTATTTTTTTGTTATTTCAACATATATATATATAATATATATATCGTCAAAATCAAATCACTCTCTCTCCAATATTACAATTTGTATTGCTCTCTTTGTTTTTATATTCAACTATCTCTAAAATTTTCACTCTCTAATATATTTCATGGATTCTAGCGCTGAGAAGAAATCAAAGGGTTGGAAAGAATCTTTCGAAAAAGGATGGGATAGATGAGAAGAAAAGAAGGCCAAGAAAACATCGAAGTCTATAAGATTATGAACGATTATTTTTTAAGAACTGACTCAGAAATTGTCTAGACATGGTTGAAATCTCATGTTTTTGTAAGAAAAAGAAGATCATGAATTATTTAACGAAGGATGCAGATGAAAAATCTAATTATTTTGGATCAATTTTACTGGTTTTCATTAGTAGTCGAAGTTTTCAATATGTATTGTATGAAATGGATATATAATATGGTATGTTCACCTTTTTGAATATTTAACTATTTGTAGTATGAAACTGAGGCATACCAAATGGTCTTTTTTTTATATGTATGGAATGTGTTTACAAACTGATATACATAGCCTTTTTTGTACCAGTTATATACAAACTGATGTACATGTTTCAAAGAAATGAATCTTGAATTTAATCCTATTTCAAAAGTTAGTTCAAGAAGTAAGAATTACGCTCTTCAGAAGTTACAAACTTTACCAGGCTCATTTCACTTATAAATATCCTTTAAATGATCGGATAGTGTAAATACGAATGAATAGATGGAGTTTTTTGTAATGGGGAGGGGGTTGCTATCGCTAAACTTTGAATTTAGACTCAAAGTCATTTCATCACTTGAAATCGTAGTAATCCAACATGTTTATAGTATTGATGCAATTTTGATCCACCCTACTAAACATAGCGAAACTTTACATTCCATACACTAAATTGTGGATAAAACCGATGTTAAAAAAAAATACAAAGATACTAGAAAGAAAAAAAATACATTAGAAATTTGATAACATCAAAATCAATAGACTATTATGAACTACCAACACTTGTGTCTACCAATCTGAAGCTGTATTTTAATGACCATACCATTGAGCAATTAGTTAGCAGAATTACACTTTGGATAGTAAATCATTAAATTACAGCTACACAACATAACAACAACAAAAAGCACAAAACTTAACAAAGATGATTTACATAACCAACAAAACTAAATTCCCACTTCAATCAAGTTTACCTAATTCTTAACCTTACCATCTTCCATAGCTTTATCTACAACTACTATGAACTTTTTATACTCGTCGAATTCCTTCTTATGAAGTTCCATTACTGCAGGATGATCCTCTGGTGCCACTGGCCTTCTACTCCCTAACACAGTCCACACAATCACAACAAGTAATGCCCCTAATGCTCCACATCCTGTACCGAAAAGCAATGCACCAAGAATCCTCAAAGCACAATCACTTCTGCTGTGAACTTTCATCTCTTCTTTTTTCTTAACAAATGCTTGTGGATCTAATGGTTCTGAGTGCATCCAATGAGGTGCAGTCCTTGTGTTAAAGCTCAATGAATAGATGTTGCATTTCTGAGTAGAATTCCCACTTGAAGAACTTAACCCCACAAACAATTCATCCTCTTTCCACATTTGTGACATGTCAATAGGGCAAGAAAGCAATGTATCAACTGGCTTAAGGTCACCTAATTTGCTCAACCTGATTTCTAATCTCTTTGAACTTGCTTCATAATCAATCCAAGATTGCATCTTTTCACCACTATTCATTAGCCCCAATTTAACAGAACTAACATTACTCACTTTCACAGATATAAAGCTGCTTAAATCAACACCAACATGGTTTTCATTCACATCACCATATTTCTCATCCATAAATGTATCAAATTCTACAGCAAGAAACTTCATTTTTCTATCACCCAATAGCCCAAATGAGCCACCATCAAACACATCAAAAGGATATCCAATAGGTACCATCACAAAAGCAAATCCATCCCCATTTTCTCTAGACAATGAAAACACAAAATGTAATGAAAAAGACACCATTTTTCTTGGACTTCCTTCAATTAGCTTAAAGGGTTTCTTGTTCAAGATTCTTCCAGCACTAAAACCCATTGAACCACTCATTTGTATACCACCATTAACAACCTTAGCATCACCATAAAGTGCAATCTGAGACTCAAAGTTTGAATCTTTACCAAAATCCCCAAAACCAAATGACATTTTTTCCTCAGATTGGATAGTTCTGAAGTAAAAACAGAAGATAAATAACACCATAAGATACCTGGAAGCTGACAAAGTACCCATTCTTGATCTTGGCTTAACTTGAGCTAGAAAAGCTGTTAACTTTGTATTCTTTTTTCAGCTGAGACTTACCAAGATTTCTTCTTAAATGAACCCATGTAGAGATTTTCAAGAAAGATGTAATTTTTATATGATTTAGAGGTATTTATCTTAAAGAATTTCTAGGGTTTGAGATGAGTATTGAGAAAGGAGGAGAAGGGAATTGCTTGGGGAAATGGGTAAGAGAGGTTGGTGAGTGATGTGGGGGTGGTGGGTGATGGGGGAGTGGTGGATTTGGCTTTGAAGATTGTGAAAATTGAATAAGTTTTCTCTTTTCTGCAACTATACTGATACACTTTCCTTCAATTGATTGCTTATTTGAGGGAATATAAAATGAGATTCTTTATGATAATTGTCCTCCTTTCTTCTCATATTGTCATATCTAGTCCTCCTATATTGTAAGATTTTACTTTGTTAATCACAAAACAATACAATAACAAAACATACTCGGTATAATTTCATAAGTATATCGAGTTAATCTGTCGGCAATCTCTAGTTAATTTATCGCTAAAATGCTTCTAGTTAAATAATTTTTCTTATAATATTTCGTTAATTCGTAGCTAAATGAAATTAGTATGAGGATTTTGTTGTTTAGCTATGAAATTTCTTCCTTCGCTAATTTCTCATTTTCTAGTAATTATATATGCAAACCTATCCGTATTTATTTTTGATAAATCCAAACAATTCTTTTATATAATAATGTGCAAGTTTGCCCATTATGTAATAGAAGAATTGAGCTTACTAATGAACTAGTTATTCAAGCGTTAGTAATTGTTTGTTTGGATTTCATCCTGCAATTGGAAGAAGATTGATTTAGAGCAGTTTGTCTTATAACATTTGATCAGTAAATTACGTATAACTTCAGATAAATTTTGACTTTAGTGGCCAAAACAAGTGGATAAAAATCATCCGAGACTTGAGTTTAAAGTCAAGTGAGATGTTAAAAAGAAAACATGTATTTTGACCTTTTTTTTCCTGCATAGAAAAACTTAGTGTATTATGTAATTTAAGAGAATTAGATGACCCACATAAACACTAATTGGATTTAAGTAAATCAATTTACAATTATTAGTTTTTGACACAAGCATCTATTTTGTCCATAAACTTTTTCCTTCTAAGCATTATGTTTTTTTATAAAATATCATAAACACAATGATTACAAAAGAGATATGAAGGGCATGTTAACTAGTGCAAACAAAAACACAGAAAAAGAGGTAGTAAAATTACAAAAGTTCAAAGTACAAGGGTGATTTGAGTAAATATGTAATTGCTAAAAAGACCCACATACTTTACAGCCATAGAATAAGAAACATAGCTGGCACTGAAATACCAAGAGGTCACAAGTTTTATGCTTCTACATTTTTGTTATTGTGTTTAAAAAAATTATTTAAGGTGTAATAAGAAATTTATTTATTTATTTTACTTATAATTATCTTATTTTACTTCTACTCAATTTATCTGACACATTTTTTTTAAAGTTAGTTTTAAGAAAATATCATACTTTTACATTTAGAAATAATTTAGTTTTACTCCTAATAAAATAATTTACATGAAACAAATATTGAAATGTAAGAAAAATAAATCTTGAGTCTAACTGTTAAGATATGAGGATTGATAAATTAAGAAGGTATTTGATAAATATTCTACTAATTTATATTTCTTTTGTTTTAAAGATGTTTTTAGTTTTTCATTTTTGTTTTAAAATAAGTGGTATTTCACAAAATTAATAAAATATTTTTGTTCTTCAATTTCACCCTAATTTTAATAAATAAAATTATACATAACTAAGAAATACTTTTTCTCAAGGCATTTGATTAAAGATAAGTTAATAAAATTACTCTTTACTTTTTAAGGGTGAATAATTTTTTTAAAACAACAACCATAACATGCTAATGAAAGATAATAAAATGTATGCAGATTTTATCACTATTTTGTGAAGATATATTCAAACAAAAAATATCAGTTATTATGAAACGGAGAGATCGAAACTTTGTCTTTCTTGGTTCTTTGTTTTTTTTTTTTTTTTTTTTTTTTTTTTTTTTTTTTTTTTTTTTTTTTTTTTTTTACTTGAGAAGTTGTGTTAATTAATAAGCTTTTTAAGTAAATAATTTATTTTTTGAGGGGAAAAAAAGGTTTTTGGGTGGCTAAAAAGCAAGAGATTCTTTTCGTTTTTATGTTGGCCAAAAGTGTTTTACTGTATTGTGGACTGTGCCAACTTTATATTATAAACCTTTTTCTTTTCTGACCCAAAAAATAAATACTATAGTATATGTGAGCATGCCTTATCTTCTCCTTCATCTATACACAACAACGGTCTATTTCTATACATATTTGGACTATATAGTATATAATACCATGCAATATATTTATTATAAAAACTTATTTTTATAACATCAAAATCACATAACTATCATAAAATATGTGTGTATTACTTGTTCAATATTATAAAGTTTAAATGTCTATTTATGCATGCATAAAATTGAAAGACATAAATAGTAGTAGTTAAGATCAAGTCAAAAAACACATTTCTATAGGGGTGTTCAAAATCGAACTTAACCGATAAGCCAACTGCAAAATTGGCTTCTTGGTATTGGGTTATCGAATAAACAATTGGTGAATGGATTAGAATTTTATAATTAACGGCTTATAGGTGTGAGGGTAGATTATTCAATTTCTTTATTAGATAAATCGTTAACCCGTTAAGAGTTACCATACTTACACTTTTAACTTAAGTATATTAACATCATTTAATATTTTTATAATAAATAATTATATATTATTAGTCCTAAGGCCGTAAAGCCAAAAACTTAAAAACCTATTTACTTTTCTGTTATTAACTATTACATTACTATTAATCTATATTTTTTTGTAATATAAAAGAATTTATAATTTAACTGTATTGAAAATAGGGAAAAGAAGTCATCTTTTTAAGGTGCGTTCATGGAGAAAAAAAAGTAGAGATTAGCTGATACACTGTCTGATAACCGCCCGATAAGTGTTAATCCGTTATCGAACCAATCGATATCATATAAGTTGGCTAATGGATTAGTAAATTTAAAAATCGATATCTGTTAGACCAAAACATTAAGCGGAATTATCCATCTGATCTCACCGATAAACAGTCATACATTTATGTATTATATCTAACTTAAATCATATATCTACTACTTAATATATAAGTGAGAATGATTTAAGTGTCAAAGTATGCAGCAACTTGGGCATTTTGGTAAAAATTTTTATAATTATACTGTTTTAATTTATTTGTCTTTTTAAAAATATATATATGTTTTAGAAAATACTATAAATTGCGATAATTAACAACTTAAAATATCTAAAAGACATGTAAAAAAAGTTCGGTTGAGTCTTGAAATTTTATTGATGTCACATAAAATAGAACAGAAAAAAGTAACATGTATTATTTCGAAACGACCTAAAAAATATTGATACCTATAATTTACAACTTGAAATATTTAAAAAAAAAACATAAACAAAAAAGTACAATTGACTCTCGAAATTTTATTAGTATCGCATAAATTAGGACAAAAGAAGTAACAAATAATATTATTTAAAAATTATGCAAACAATATTAGAAATGATTAATACTATTAACAATTTTAAATACCTATAAATCATATTAAAATTTGATCGATTCTTAAATTTTTTATCTGTATTACATAAATTAAGATAAAAATTAACATATATTAAGCCCGTGGAAGCGGTGACGGTGAGAGTAGACAGCTAAGCAAAGTGGACCTCTGCCGTGAAAGAGACGATTGCCTGTCGATATTTAACGAACTTCGCTTTGGCTTAAGCTCATTTTTGTGGTTTTCTTCATGTCACAACTCCTTGTCATTATGGAATATATTTTTTATATAATTTTTCTCAGTATGAATTTTATTTTTTATTTTTTTCATATTTTTTACGAATGTTTTATTTATAAAATGTTAAAATAGAGTTTTTGTACATTTTCGTTAATCCATGAAAATGATTATTTAAAAAATAAATGATTCTTACTTAATTCCAGATATGTTGTAAGTAATTAAGCATAAAATATTGTCTCAAGATCTAGCTTTTATATATAATTCATGCACAAATATTTTTTATTTTTTATTTACACCTCCTAGGAGCTCCCGTCTTCTTTATTTTTTGCATTCTTGGGTACATATTGATTACTATTCGAGCAATTCCATCTTGTCTAGGCACAAATACTATGAGTGTGGGGTTGGATAGACTACAGAGTGAGAAGAAGACTTGTTTTTTTAAAGAAAATATATATGTTTTTCAAAACATATTAACCAATTGAATTATGAAAAAGTTATATAGATTATAAACTTACTGTTTACATTCTAAATTCTCTGGAAATTTTATGTACATTATTAATTACTAGTACTCAATTTATAGCAGGTTGACAAGTTTTTTTGTAGTACAATAATTTATTACATTTGTACGTACCATAATAAATTAGATTCTTTGTAATTATATATAGGAGTTACGTTGTTCATGTGACATTATTTATTGACAAACCATGAGAGACATTTATTTATTTTGATGTGATAACTCAACTACCCAATTGATCAACTCTATTGCAATGTAAATGCATCAAATTATACTATGCATTTAAGGTGCCTTACGTGTTACGATAGGTAAATCCTACAATCCCTTTGACTAGGGGTGGATGTACATGTATAGTATAAGTTTATAGCGTAGTTTCAATTTAGATTATGTATATATATGTTATAACTATAGTAAATAGATACAATTAATATGTTTTCAATCGAAAAAAAATAAATGTATTTTGAGTTTAGAAACTTTTAATATCATAAATTTAAATCTTAAATATGACTATGTACGTTGCTGATAGTTACTCCATGTGGTCCATTTGTATGTGAGTTTTTTCTTAGCTTGAGCACACACCCTTAAGAAATTCACTTATCTCCAAAAAAGAGAGAGAAGGTAATAGGTCAAACAAATTAAAACGAAAGAAGTACCTATTGGCTATTAGTATGGTTTTTTTATTACATAAAAAAATCAACTTATCTAAATAATATATTTCTCAAACTTTTTGATGTTTTAAAAGGAAACAGAGTAATTTGATCAAATGCTCATAGCTATTAATAATATCTAAACCTTTGATTACAAATATTTACTCCATATAGAACCAAAAAAAGTATTTTCAAATCGATAATCTCAGATTAATCAATTATATATTAATTAATACGCAATCGATCGAATACTACTCTGAAACGGCTTATCAAGGTAGAATAAAGTCAGAACCTACACTACAAATGTAAATATTAAACGACAATTACAATTATTTGTCTTCTTTTGGTTGCATGTAATAACACGTTAGTTATTATTATATAGAGAAAGGGTCACAAAATTGTTAATGGGACAATAAGTGGAGGTCTCTTTGGGTCCCTCTACCATTGGTCTAATTTAGAAATAACACAGCGTGTGATTGTGGGTCAACTCCGAAGGGCGGAGCCAACTTAGTCGAAGGGTGGTTAGCTATATATTTTTTTTATCGAAAAGTTATGTAATATATAAAGGTTACATATTAGGTATTATGAATGTAAATTTAATTTTACATATTTTTAATACAATTGAGAAAAAAATTACATAATTTTTATTCAATTTGCAATTTAATTCCGAAATTTTATAGTCAAACGCCCACTCAGACACGCAGTAGACAGTACTAGTTGTATTTACTTTCACTTTAGCAATATTTATCTTTAAAAAATTTCTTTTTTTACAGAAAGCATCCAAAAATAAATTCCTTTTGTTGTCCTAATAACTTCACATTGGCATTACATGAAAACATTATTTTAGGTTCACATGATCCACTAAGTAATGTCACTTTCTTTATTTATGTCTACTGTTGTTACCATTGCCCATCTTATAAGTTATAAATAATTATTATTGGGAAAAAAACAACTTGGGTTATAGTTTTTTCAACCCATATAATTTTTACTTAGATATTGTTTTTTTGACTTCTCCAATATGGCCAATTCTTAATCATTTGTATATCATTGTGAATCAAATGTTAAAAAGGAAAAAAAGTTTTTCAAATGAGACAATTCACACAATTCACCATAGTAAAGCAGACAAAAGTTCAGAATTTGAGTGTTTTGTCGCCACTTATTAACAGTGGAGGTATTAGGAGATTCAGTTAAAATATCGTGTGTTCAACTCTTTGAGGTTCTTGTTTAACAAGATTAGAGATTATATGAACACACTCATACAATAAAAAGAGATACTTGTCGTATTTTACGATCATGCGATGTGAATATCGGGCGTGGCTGAATTTTATCCATCCTATAATTGTAATTGAGCTTTCTATAAAAGGAACAAAAATCTATTGATTCCGTATTTTAAAGGTAAAAATTTATTTGTACTCGATGTTTATATCGTCTTACATCCAGCACAACTTGAACCCTTGACAATTCACCTATTGATCTTAATCGTTTTTTTTCTTCTAAAAAGCTATTACTAATAAATAATAATGTATACTCCTTTTTAAGATTTTAGTTCCATCCATTTTGCACTTGTCAAACACAAATTTGGATTCAGGATTGAAGTTTATGATTTCCTATAACAACCTCGCAAGCTAACAATTAGGTTCACCATCAAATATTTATAAAAGTGAAACAAAAACTACTGAGTTCACGTGAACCATCATACGTGAGCAAAAATATATATATAACTATAGTTTGGCATAAATGATGTCATAGCATATAAAACTAATACTTTGTACTTGTATTAATTTACCAAAACAAAGTAAACAAAAGTGGGGATGGAAAAAGAAGAATACATTGTATGTATCAAATGGGATAACCTACATATTAGGCTAGCACTAGTTAAGTTGTCTCTTTCTCTTGCTACTCTTATGAAAATGATAAAAACCAACCACTCCTATCCTATATACACTATTAAAAACATGGAATTACCAACTAAATTTGTTAGTAATTCTCAGCTAATCCGTCGTTAAATAGATCTCAACCAAATGTATTTTCTTATAATACATCGCTATCTATAGCTAAATGGATTAACATGAGATTTTTGTTGTTTAGTTACTGAATTTTGTCTGTCGCTAATTCCTTATTTTCTAGCAGTTATACAACTTCTTCTACTACTACTACTATGTATTTTTTCCCCTCTTTTTCTAATGACAAATTAACTATATTTCAATCTCAATTAAATTGTCACTGGTTATATAAGTTCTTATATATTTGTTTGATTATAAGCTTACATAATGCTCTTTCTACTTTGTTTACTCGACTTCCTTTTGCCGAAACGAACGAAGAGAGTTTCTCGTACCTCTCTTGTTCCTCTCAAACCAATATTATAAAGTTATTTAGTAGTTTCTCTATTATATATTATATAAGAGCGCCACATAATAATCTTTAGATAATTAAGTTTCTCAGACAAACATTTCTAGAGAACATTAAACCTAAAATATTATGCTAAATAAGGCAAAATCTTAACCTCAACTAGTTAGTATTTCTAGAAACTTGTCCATCTAGGGCTAGCGTTTGTACCTTTTTTTCATAAAGTTATTCGATATTTATTTTAAGATCTGATTAAATTTTTTTTACACCAAGAAATCTCACTTTGAAGGGTAAAGTGTATCCTATCATAAAGCGATTTCGTATTCAAAGTAACTTGTTATTTCATCAGAACTTTTGATGGTTAAGTTCTCTCATTAGACTTGATAATCCATTTTAACTCTTAGGGGCCGTTTGGTTACTGGTTAGGGTTATGCAGGTATTAGTTATACAGGGTTTAGTTATGCAGGTATTAATTATGCAGGGTTTAGTTATGCAGGTATTAGTTATGCAGGGTTTAATTATGCGGGTATTAGCTATGTGGATATTAGTTATGTAGGTATTATTTAGTTATGTAGAGATTACAATACATGAATTATTAACTATTATATTAAACTTGTAGTAACTTATTAATATATATTATTTACAAAATAATAATACATGTTAATAAAATGTGGAATATATTGAATAATATACAATGCTAATATTTTTATTTTTTTAATCAACATTGGACCATGTCCATTTATTCATCAAATAAAAATGTGTCCAAACAAGGTCCAAGAGTGACCAAATCGGTCAACAAAATAGACAAAACAAAAACAACTAGAAATAATCTAATTTGGAAACAAAAAAATCCTAAACTGATAGAACAACTCCAGCATAATGCTAATATTTGATTAGCATATGTACCGTCAAAAAATATACAATCAAATCTCTAATATTAAAAAAATATTTATATTTGCATAAATAA
>NW_006239346.1:424471-443270 GCF_000226075.1 Solanum tuberosum
GTATATAGGAAACAGTAAAGTTTCCAATTAAAAAATAAAAAATAAATTAATAGGGTAAATATGTAATCTATCATTTTAATACATGTATAACTAATACCCACATAACTTATTCCACCTTCTACCCTGCATAACTTTATACATAGATTCCCTCATAAGTTATGTTGGTATTAATTATGTAGGACTACAAAAATGCAACCAAACACCGTATAAATTAATACATGAATAACTTTTATACAACATTTAAATTCTTACCAACCAAACGTGGTATAAGTTATGCTGACTTTTATACCTAATACAAAACTTCTACCAAACACAGTAAAGCTAATGCAACTTTTTATACATGAATAAAATGTCTCTTATACAGTAACCAAACGACCCCTTATTTCATTACTAGTGTAACAAAAGGATTGGCTAGATTTTTAGTGGATGAAAAATTAAAAAAGAATATGGAAAAGCAACAACTTTTCTGTGAACTTTGAAATTTCATTGATATGGACAAATCATAGGTGGCCTATTAATTGTTTTTTAAACAGATGGAGAGTGGACCAGCAGTAGCCCTTTTTGGTTATACTTCAAAATAGGAAAAATTATCTAAATAAATAACTTATTTATATTTTTTAAAATTTTCTATTATTTGAAAAAATTACAAAAATTCCCATTCTCTCATATTTTCGGATACATTACTTTACGCAATGTATCGATAAGATACATCACTTTACGCAATGTATCGATAAGATACATCACTTTACGCGATGTATCGAAGTTAAATGATGTATCCAGATTCGAGACGCATTGTATCAGGACGTTGAGACATGTAATCGTAACCGGGACACGATGTATCGGAACATTTTGGGATGTATCCGAATTCCACAAACGGATTTTTGTAATTTTCAAAAAATTAGGAATAGGATATAATAAGCTATAAACACAATAGAATTTGCGTAAAATTCTCAAATAAAATACTACTGTGCCCTAAAATTATGAAGTGGTGCCACTTCTTATCCTTTCTTTTGCTTTCCCCCATTCTTTTGGTCAATCACAAAACTCCACTAACAAGGCAATGACACTACCTTTGAGATGAAAAAATGAATTACTTTTTACAAACTTCAATCAAGCTTTACGATAACAATAACATACTCAATATAATCTCATAGGTAAAATCTTAAGAGGGTGGTGTATACACAACTTTACTACTACCTTAAAAAGATCAAGATATTGTTTTCTATAGATTCTTAACTCAAGTAAAACATATCAAAATCAGTAAGAAAAACAAACAATATTTAATAAACCAACTCAATAAATATAGTTAAACATAGTTAATTGATTTTTATTCTAACTTCAGTTTCATTGCTAACCATGGTAAAGTAAGATATTCCGATATAAACATCAAGTGCAAATAAGTTTTTCTAATTCAAAGTAAGTCAAATATTAGTTTTATCCTTCTAGACTTCATATCTTTGTACATAGAATATGAAGTTTGATATTGTTCCTTTGTTCTTTATTGGAACTTAGTTAAACCAGAATTGACTGTAATATACCTTGAACATAAATTAAATGAGATGATTAAACCAACTTTTCCAGATTTATTGAATCTTGGAACACAATTACAATTGTGTCACACTTGAGATCAAAACATACCTTGCTATATAAACCCTGCATTAAATTCCATAATTCCAACTTGAGATCAGCACATACCTTGCAATAAGGATCATAACAATCCACAACATACACAACCGTAGACGTTCTGATACCAATTGATATGAACTGAAGGATATATTGAGGTACGAGGGAAAAAGCTATATAAACACGGCTCAAGTAATCCCATACTTGGGATGATGGATTTCAACTCCGAGAACTTGCAACTAATTTCATAACAGATTGACAGGCTTCAAATACAGCCTACAGAGATCTTGGAAAAAACACGAGTTTGTTCATCCACAAGGAAAAAATAATACGAGACAGCTTCCATTTATGAAAGCTGCGAAGAAGATTTCTCATCCTCTTTTATTTGACACATTCATGCATAACTTCAAGTAGCTTCACACAGACATTTGATCTGCACCCGAATGTTCATTCTTCAGCAACAGTACACTCATCAAAATTGCAGCAGTTTGATACCCAAGATAACTCTGGAATCCCTTAGGCAAATCAGCTTAATCCATGGCTTAGCTTTAATCCCTTGCAGACCTTTGCACTAATATCACGCTGCCTACTGTTGACTCATCATAAAATTTTGCTTGTCCCTGAAGTCAAATTCAATTGTAGTAATGCAATAGAAATCATCATGAAGCAACAAAACATATATGATGGAAGATAGGTAAATATACTGCACTAAAGAATATATGCCCTTTGTATATGTTGTATGGCAAGATGGAGAAATCTTCAAAAGTTAGAGAGCTCTAAAGCAACATCGGAGGACTATTACAGTCTTATAAGTAGTTTTTTGGTAGGTCTACTATTTATTTTACCATTTGGAAGTTCAACCAGCTTGTATGTGTCATTTTTCTATAGAGATTCATCTCTTTTTCTAAGAAAAACTGGTAGGTTGTATTTCTCAACATACAGACCTCAAAAAAGTTATCAACAGAGAGCTATGAACCAAGGGCTACTTATAGAGAGCCTAGAAGATGGCATCCTCTACAATTGCTTCTTTACACCAAAAATGAAAATTTACAATACAATTCCACTTAATTTTCTGCAAAGTATTAAATCTATCCTCAAAACACCTCCCATTTCTTTCCTTCCTTACTAACTAAGTGAAACACTTGATTTGGATGGCACAAGACATTTACAAAGCTTTGTCCATGGACCTGTTCTGTCTCCTGGTTGCCCCAAAACTTCCAATTTATACACTGTTAAATAGAAAACCTCCCATCATTGTTATGTTTCTACTTGATTGCATTTGGGGCTGGGAAGTGCCTCTTAACTTATCAACTTCCTTCAAAAGATCAACCACCCTATCAGTTTTCCAGTCATTTAGGTTCCTTTTGAAGCATATATTCGACCCTCGAGGAGTCCAAGAGTCTGCCACAGCAGCGAAGCGCTTCAGGGTTGCTGCATATGGAAAATAAATCAGGGAAAAAAGTCATCAAAGGCACTTGCTCATTCCAGGATTCCTTCCCCAACATAGTCTTTGTGCCATCACCCACCTTATAGACAACATGTTTGTTAAGACTAGACCATAAATTCCTGATAGTCCTCCAAACTGATACATTATAAGTGTTGACCACTTCATCAGTGCACCATTGGCTTGTCTGTCCATATTTGTTCAGGATCACCTCCTTCCATAACCACTTCACCAATAGACAACTATTGTGTAATTTCAGATTTCTGATACCAAGACCCCCTGATTCTTATCAAGTTGAAATCATCCCATTTCACAAAATGAAAACCCCCATCCTCCTTATTTCCATTCCATAGAAAGTCCCTTCTGAGCTTGTCAAGTTTATCTACCAGCCCAACTGGAATAGGAAACATAGACATCACACAAGCATGTAAGGAATCTAATACTGCATTTATCAAAAACAATCTAATTCCTATTTCCACTTTGAAAGTTCCATGTCTGTCTTCTCTATAATCTCATCCTAGATAATTAACTCCTACTGTTTGTTGCCCAGAGGCATGCCTAAGTAGGTTGTGGGAAGCTATTCAATCTTGCACCCCAAAATCCCAGCCAGCTCCTTCATTTGGACCACTTCTTTCATAGGGAAAATATTGATCCTCCTCCAATTGACACTTAACTCCAAAATAACCTAAAAAATGAGTAAGATCATCCTTATAAAGCTGACTTGTCGTGCTTCTGGATCACATAAAATCAGTGTTATCAGAGCTGTGCTTAAGCCCTGAAGCGAGGCTCAAAACATGTTGAGCGTTTCACCTCGTTTAATGTGCGCTTCAGTGTCGTCATCAAGGTTAATACATACTTTTCCTTGCCAATGAACCTCTTCTGAATAGACGACACTAAACAATTGATATTTCACTTTATCGTAATTATTTTTCTATATTTCTTTGTTCATATATTTGTCATCCATGTTAATAAATTATTAGTCTTGGACTAAACATATAATCTCCATCACACATTGCATTCTTTGGCCAAAGAAAGAATGCCAGTCAATCTTTTTGGCACATGGCCATTTTATCACATGAGGAAGGACGCCACAAATATGAAATATTAAAGCAGACAGTGTAAAATATATCAGCATGGGGCCAAAAGAATATTTGGAGAAGAATTAGAAAAGAAGAAATCACGCGAACACTAGGATAACAACTACTTATTTCAAACTAGCCTGGTATTCCCTAGGTACACCATTATCCTGGTAAGACATCACATCTTTTTTCAGTAAGCAGATGCATCTTCTACATACATACAATGTGAACCTTGAGTGAGGACACCAATATTTTTTTAAATAGTGATCACTCAGAGCAAGACTTACCATCTCAGACAAAAAGGTATCCACAGCCTAAACAGGTCAGCCAACCTCTGCTACAATTTCTTTGACATCTATATCAGCTAGAGTCTCCTTGCCAAACAGAGAAAATCCAACAGTTGCCTGCAAGAAAAATTCCACATTCAATGTCAAGAACAAACTTTGCTTTTTCGGTTGGCTTGGGTGAAGTAACAGAAGAACAGTCTCATACAGAAAATGGAAGATACAGTGTAGCGAGAGCAATTAGCACCAATAAGCTTTCAAACTGTACAGGAGAATGGAGATAACCAATTTGAAAACGTTCTCTATTAAATATATTATTATCTTTTTTGCATTGCAAGGGTGGAAGAGGCCCAAGAGGGCGCGGGAGCATGATGTTAGGAACAATTGAAGACATAAGCTGTTATTAACTCAAATTTTCTCCTTTTTTGACTGAACTCCAGGATTTTTATAACTATGCTTTCCCTTGCCCACTATCCCCTACCCCGAAATAACACAAGGATAGTGTTCTAGGCATACCAATCCTGCCTTGCTATCAACCTTCTTGAGAATCCCTGAAAATCCTGCAAAGGCTCCGGACACAACTTCAATAGTTGACCCTGGTATTAAAGATTTATCATCTGATCCTCTCAACGCATCAACTGCAAGCAGGTCTAAAGCTTTTTTAGATTGCCTTCCTCGTGTTTTGGGCACAACTTTGTCATCAAGGGGAGCTATACTAGAGTTTTTTGTCAGCTGGGAATCTAAACCTCCTTCTCCTTGTTCCTCTTCTTCAAAAGCTTGATCAGCTTTCTGTTGCTCTTCCTTCGCTTGTTTGAATATGGCCTCCAGGTCATCCTCATCAACAGGTCTGGGTTTATTGATCGTCCGTTTTCTGCAAATGTTCTACACTTTAAGTAACTGAGAAAAATAAAAAATGACCTCGGGTATGTTGTAAGTTAGCCCTTTAAATAATAAAATGGGTATGTAGACACAAGTAACATAAAAGTCATATCAAGGGAGACCAAATGGTAGATATCAACTAAAGGCAGTTAGTAAATAGATATCCTTGCAAAATTCACTTGACCTATTGGCATAAAATTTGGTAAGTATTCTGAAATTTTGTCAAGCAGAAATAGCATTCATCACTAATCTCGCAGAAAGACCTTATAGTAGCTGACTGAATAAACACATTTACAAGCTACACAGAATTAGATTGGGAGTGATTTTTAAGTAAAAATTTCTGAACTTAGGCCAACACATTTTATAAGCTACACACAATTAGAGTGTAAGTGATTTTTAAATAAAAAATTCCAATCTTAGGCCAAGTTAGCTTAGGATATTTTTCCACTCATCTTATGTTAATATTTTAATTGACATATGTTCCATTGGGTCAGACACATACACCATGGGTCTTTGTTCGTATAAAAGACAGAGTTCCCAGAGGTCAAAGAAAACGCATTGACATATCAAACAAATCAAAGACCTCCTCTTTCTTGACTGAGTAAAAATTGTAATCTTTCTTTATAACCATGTTATCCAGGCCAACTTACACACACCTCGACTATTTCCAGGGGTACCTGCTACCTCTCACCAACACATGTATTGGGTAACGCTGTCCAACACAGATGATAAGAAGTAATACTTGTAAACTTGTGATTTGTGATAGGGGCAACAATGAATGCTTACGTATTTCCAACCTTGGATCCAACAAAGCCTCCAATTCCAGTACATTCTCGAATGAAATCATGTATTTCCTTGTTCAGTACGCATCTCAGAAACACACATCCTGGGAAAAGGGGTTTAGGCTTAATTGAAAGTGTTCCATTTTTTAATTTCCTTTTGACTTGTACAGATGGATTGTATACCTGCAGAAACTTTTACAGTCAGTCAAAACTCAAAAGATATTGAAAAACCAATTCCTACATTAGTTAAATACACTTTATACCCTTGCAGTTCGAGGTAATCCAACCTCCAACTGTCCTAAAATTAACTTATAGGAAAGACCTCATTGGTTGGAGCAGAATCAACCACCACACACACACACGCATACAAACAAACCAAAGACTATGATTTCAAGCAAAGAAAATCAACAGTGAAAACTGAGACGAGTATTGGGGCAAAAATTTTCTCTAAAGAAAATTTCTACAGCAATAGAAAAACTGATAGACGCCTGTTTATAATTTATGATATGGTTATCTTCAGGTCCATGGCTTCCATTCCGATACAACAGAAAAGATCTAGAAGTTCCATGGAAACTGGAAATTACGCAAGCTCTGCAACTATATAGTATATATATACTGCTATAAAGGCTTCACAAACTTCTCTTAAGCTCTCTTCTACTGATAAAAATGAATACTGTTATAGAGGAAAAAATGGTAGGTGATACCGGTATCTGTGTTGGTTGGAAGTTATAGGTAATGGTGGGTGGGTTAACTGAGGTGCTCACAAGCTGGCTCGAGCACCACAACAATCCAAATAAAAAATGAATACTGCTACAAAGGCCTATAGTTCACTTACCTTGCTAGTTGCTACTTTCTTCCCCCAAACTATATTTTTCCACAACTATCCTCTAAATGCATCGTATGATGAAGGCTTAAGTTAGAGCTTAAATGGAGAAACATGTTCAGTGAGGATTCATATAGCGAACTCCAACTTGTATGGAATAGAGGCGTAGTTGTTGTATGCTCTAAACACATTCTTGCTGGAAACCTGTAACATCCCTATTTTCATGAACATCCATAACTCATAATGCTTGAACATTTTACATTCTTCATATTCATGTTAATGGAATGAATGCTTTTCGTGATTGAACTAAGCCAGTTTGCTTGTTGGAGCTAAATTATGTGCAAACTAAACTCTAATGGTCCCTATTAATGGTGGAAACTAAATAGACAGCTTGAACTTTTCGATATTGACATCAAATTCAAATGCAGTCAGGAGTTGATTTTCTAATTTCAGGAGTAATGCACAAAAGTAATTACCAAAACCACCAAATTAAGAACTTCACCATCAAACCAAACAATAAAGCACAAATCTTTAATACCTGAAAATCAATATCAGGAAAGTTCCTAGCAAGAGCACGAGCCATACGTTCAGCAGTTTCATGACCATTAACTCTAGAAACTCTAACAACCCACCATTGAGGACCCAATTTAGCAAGGTTATCAAGATTAAGCTCTTCAGTCCAAGACTTATATTGCTTCTTAGGTTTCTTAATAAGCTTTTCCTCTACTTCTTCTCTCCAATTGTAACCTGTTTTACTCTCTCTTCTCTCATTTCTCATTTGCCTTCTCTCTTTAGCAGTAAGCATATTCTCTTCAGGTGACTCCACAGTTGCATAAACCCTTAAAAGGGTTTTCGGTAAAATGGAGGTTGGTGATAATTTGGGAAGAAATGGAGGAGAATGACTCCATGAAAGTATAGCTTGCTTCATCTTCTTCAAGAAAAAGTAAAGAAAATTTCTTGTGGTGGTTATATGGTAACATATCCAGTTTTAATTCATGGGCCGGGTTAATGGGCTATGGGGATTACAGCCCAATTCCCACTATTGATTCCTAAAATTTGGGAGATTTGCACAAATAGGATTATACAAATTTGATGTTTACTATTTGTCCTAGTTTTTTGGGGTAGGATAATGTTTTGAAACATAATTTATTTAAAATTCATGTTAGGAGGAAGAATGAAAAATTATGTTTTCATAAGTTATATAGGTCGGATCATAACTTTGGTTTAAATTATTCACATGGTTATGTCAAATGCGTAAAATTTATAAAAAAAATTATAAGTTATGACATGTGAAATATGAGGAAAGTTGATATTTTTATTAACGGATGGTAATGCAAGGTTAAGAAATTATCAAAGGTCATTTTACATTGAGTAAATTTTAGATTTAGCAAACATAAAAATCATATTTGTATGTTATAGTTTGTATAATTGCGCATCAAATTTGTATAAATCGCTGGTAGCCTCCTATTTGTATAAATCGCTGACAGCCTCTCATTTGTATAAATCGTTGGCAGCCTCTCGTTTGTATAAATCGCTGGCAACCTCTCAATTCAATTTTATGTGTTTGTATATCTGCATAAAATTTGTATACAATTGAATTGAAATAAAACATTTGTATATCAAATCTCTCTCTCTCTCTCTCACTTTATACAACACAAATTATACATTGTAATTTGTGTTTGTATAAAGCGAGAAAGGCAAAAGAGAACTAGTAGGGGAAGAATATTATTTGTATAATTATAAATGTATAAGATGAAAATATATGTATTTATATTTGTATATACAGTTTTCTCTCGTTTTATACAAACACAAACGCAATTTATAAATTTGTGTTTGTATAAAAGTGAGAGAGGCGAGTGAGAGTGGCGAGCGAGATTTTTGGGGAGAGAGGCGAATGACAAGTGCTTGCCACGGATTAGAATTAAATGAAACTATGGTTACAACATTTAATTTGAATTAATAGTTTGCTATTTTATACAATTTTTCCTAAATTATTCACACGGTTATGTCAAATGCCTAATTTTTTATTATGAGTTATGACATCTGAAATACGAGGAGAGATGATATTTTTATTAATGGATGGTAATGCAAGGTTAAAAAATTATCAAAGGTCATTTTACAATACTATCAAGGCGAATCAATTTGAAAAAGTAGGACACTCAAATTAATACAAAATAAAACACCTTTTATATATCTACTAGTTTCTGACAACGTGCGTTGCACGTTTATTCCTTACTATTGTTAAATAATTAAAAAATGTGTTATCAAATAGAAAATGCTTAAATCAACAATATTAATTTTACCAATTACATTTCATGTATTAAATAAAATACATAAAAAGGGATTGAGCATTTGGCATCAAGCAAGAAGTATGTGAAATCAATTAAGATAATATAGTCTCTTAACTCTGTGTCACTGTGTGTGAGTCTTTTTTATGATCTAAATATCATTGATAACCTTTTATAGCCATGAATGGATAAAAAAAATCATGCAGGCTTATTGACAAGATTGCCTATTTTATTTTAATGAGAAACGGAGCGTGAAATATTTGTATTATTTAAGTAAAGTTCTAGAATTAAAAGGCTAATCAAAGAATACATGAAGATACACTTTCAAAATTTTACAAGATTAAAAAGCAATTACATCCAAAATATAAAAGTAACAGATAAAGAATTAACAAACTGGACTTCATACATACAACTATTTCAAAAGCTCATAATAATAGCTAAAAGATCACAACACCACAATGAGTTCATTAGAAATGCAAAAGAAATTATAAAAAAACAATAATCTTCCTAATGGAGAACAGAAAGAGATATGAGGACTTAGGCATATCTAAAAAGAAGTCTTCTCCCATGTATTCTATTTACTCCTTTATACCATTTCTTCCTGTCTTTTTTGCCTATCATATATAGATGTGATGGTTTTTTTGATTATCCTCTTCTCAAGTTGAATGACATGAGTTTCTTTCATTTTTCAATGGTTATCATCCAGTTCTTAAATAGTAGTGAAAATGTCTGTTCAAATTCTATTTTCAGTTCTAAATAATAGTCTTTTAATATATAGATGGGAAGATGAAAAATACAAATCATAATTAGACTAAGTAATAGAATTAACATTGCCACTAATTACTGCTCTGAACGTGGAATCTAGTCTAGTTTGAATGGATAAGAAGATGAAAAATATAAATCATTGTAATTAGTAATAAATAAGGTAATTACAAACCATCTCATTAATTATTAATTTAATATTAATTCACATATATAATAATACACTTTTAATACCTTAGTAATAAATCAAATAAATAAAATCAGTAGCATTAATCTGGTAAATGGGGGGTCTTTTCATATACCAGTAATTATTCTAGGCAATACATACATGTACAATTGATAATATCTAAAAATATATCTTTTCACATTCCAAGCATTGAATTATTTGCTTAGTCCTTTGAGTTTCTTCTGCTAATATCATTTATGGATAATGTTTAATCTATACTTCATATAAGTAGAGAAAAGTGTCAAATCACTTGATAATTTTTCTCTTTCTTCGTCAAAAATTTCCTTTAATTCTTACTCCTAGAATTCAGCCTTGAGAACGTTGGGATAGAAAATTTACTTTAGAAAGAATTTTAACAGATAGATGATTAAAAAAAAACTGCACATCTTTAGAAAATGTGGAGCATTAATATAGAAATGCAAGTAAACCTAGAAATACTACTGTTAAACTTCTTATGTAACGTACCTAAAATGTGTAATTAAGTCTTCAAACTTTTAAAATTTTACTATAAACCTTTGAGGTAATTTTAATTTTACTATTTACTATTAAATTAATTAGATGTTTGATTATTAACATACAATATATAATATTATATATAATATTATATATTGAGTTACATTGCATAATATTTTATGTTGGATCATATATTTTCGAACTTTTTTTTGTTTTCCTCCTAAAATTTTCGAATACTCCCGCGCATTTTCTCATTTTACGCACTCTTCATTATTTTTTTAACCTTTCCCTCCATATTTCTCAGTTCTTACAAATATGCTTATCTTCCCTCCAAAATCTTCTTACATTTTTCCCTCTGTTTTCTTCTTTCAGATGCAGAAACTGAAAATGGGGAGACAAAGCAAATCGCGAAAAACCGAAAACATCGGTAAAGGAAAGGTTACTCCGGTGCAGATTGCGTTCATCGTCGATCGATACCTCTCCGACAACAGTTTCACTGAAACTCGAACAACTTTTCGATCCGAAGCTTCGCATCTTCTCGCTAAGTCTCCTGTTAATGAGGTATGTATAGGTTAAAATTTTGTTGATTTGTTTTTGTTTAGGATTTCAATTTGTGTATATTAATGTTGTGATGAATTAGGAGTGGGTTAGTATGATGTATGGGTAGTGAATTGATGTTATGTTAGTTACGGAGATGGATTTAGGATTTGAAATTAGTAGGTGTGAATGTGTTTTATATGTTCGTATTTTTAGTTTTTTTTTGATAAATTATGAGTGTTTGAAGTGTTTCTAATTGATTCGAGGTAGAATCTAGGGTTTATGTTCATTGAGTGCATCATAAAATATGTATGTATTTATTCAAGAAAATTGATAAATTTAAAGGGGTCGTTTTGCCATGATATTTTTTTTACTTTCTTTCAGAGTAGAATTTAGGAAGACACGTTTGACTATAAATTTCTTGAAAATCTTGGAATTCCACTGCTTTCACTTGTTTTTTTACTCCAAATTACTTTTAGAAATTCAAAAAAATAATCTGTAATTGGTATTCATTACCAAACATGACTTAGTCTTTGAATACCATTTTTCACTTTATAAAAAAAGCTACTTTTTTCGAATACTTGCAATTTTCATGGCCAAATGCCCCCTTAATTCCTTGTTTTTTTTTTGTGTGATAACGAATAGGCGCCAAGGAGTTTATTGAGTTTAGGAGATATGTTGGATGAGTACATAAGTTTGAAAGAGCAGAAAGTGTTTATGGATCAAGAGAAGTGTAGATTGGATCATGAAAAAACGCGGGTTCAGAACTTACTAAATGGGATGCAACATGTTATGAATGCTTACAATGCTAGCACGAATCTGACCCTGCCTTCCTCAATTGGTGCTTCTTCTTCAATACCCAAAACAGGTGCTTTGCCAAGTATTGTTAATGGGTCTTCCCCGGTAACCTCAGGTATGCATTCTACCCTTTGTTTAGTTTTTTTTTTCTGAATTATTTTCTTAGTTTATATCAATGCTTTTCAGTTTAAGTTGCTTAATATGTCGTTGTATGTGATACTATCTTGTTTGGTACATGGAAGGTTCAAACAAGTTATATGTATTACTTCAAGTTTTTATCGTCAACCCTGCTTGTATGTTTAAATGAGTTAGATGTATTACTTCAAGTTTATTGTCATCCCTGCTTGTATTTTCTCCTGGATGAAATGATATCTGTTTTTATATGCTTTGTCCTTGCATGATACACTGGAGTAGCTGCTATCTGAAGGACAGTCTTTCTATCACTTTAAGGAGCAATAACCAGTTCAATAGCAGATTCCAAACTCTTTGAATAAACCAATAAGCTATATTAGCTCAGACACCACTGAAACTATGCTCATGTATTTTGCTCTGCTGAGCTCTTTGACATTGTATTCTGTTTCTTGGACTTCCATGAAATGAGTGAAACTTCATGATTCACAACAAATCCTGTCACTGTTATCTTTGTCAATATACATTCCACTCATTCATCTTCCCAATGAAATTGTTTTGGCTCATGTAACAAGATTGACATCCAACTGAAACAACTTCCTATCAAACTTCTTAATACTAAGTTGCAGAGGTTGATTTAGGATCTTATAATAGCTGGTCTGGAGTGCTATTACACTCATTACTATATATGATAGTAGGTTCTGAGTGATATTTCAAATAAAAATAAAAATAAGAAGATATATAGAAGTGCATATAACTCCCCAGGAATTTCAATTGCGCTCATATTCATTGCTGTAGGAATGTATCTGCAGAAGCTACATTCCTAGATACTAGAGTGAGATTTGATCCTTGCACATTCTCTAATATGTGGAGGCAACAGAGGATCTTGGATCCTAATTCTCTTTCAATAAACCATAATAGGCAAAGAACTTAATATTTTTACATATTCCTCCTGAATTATTCTTGCATTTGTGTGACCACCATTACTTGCATGCAATGGGATGTACAATGTCTATTTTTCTAGACTGCATTTAGCTCCTAACTGAAGACATGCAGCATATAGTTTTGGCCTTAAAGCAACACTATCTTCATCCCTAAAAGGAAAAGCCTCCAAAAGAAAGATTGGATTGTAGAGCTGTCACTGATTGCTCATGATCACATTCAAGAAACAGTACATCATTTGTTCATAGAAAGATAGTGCTGTGTTATGTGTTGGATGTCCTTGTTAACTAGTCTATTGATTTGTGCCAGATTTTGGTATTACTTTACTATTTACTTGAAGATTTATACTATACTACTTTTATCAGGTTATTATTCTGCATACACAAGCGGAGCTCTGATGTCAGCATCAATGCCTTCAAACACTGCTCTAGATACCATGAAATTTTCTAGTCCAAATTCCATTCCATCAACCTCAAAAAGAAAAGGCTTCAAAGATGTTTCTGCAGCTGCCATAACTGCCAAGAGATCTCGTAAACACTTGATCACTAACCAGTTGCCACTTAAAGGTAAATCCATTTGAAGTTGGTCTTTTGTCACTTCATGTCAAATGTCCTTATTATTTGACATCATATGATCGTACTTTCCTGCAGATCCTAGTACAGATTCACAACCAACCAGCTCTGTCAAACAAAACAGCATTATGAATAATTCTGCAGTTCAATTATCAGATCCTACTGCATCTAATAAGACACCTGTTCAAGGATCTAATGTTGCCAAGTCTTTGTTCAGCCAGCACATTCAGTCCCCTCCAACTAATTCTTCTGGCCCTAAAACACCGCCAAGAGCATCTTCATCCCAAACTGACAAATCTATCTCTCCAGTGGAAGTTTGTTCAACTGCTACTTCCAGCAAAAATATTACACCGTCTCTTGTAACAGCCACGAATCGCACAATCATCTCGTCAGAAACAATTCGAGTGAGCCCTTCCAAACAAATATTTTACTCCATAGAAACAAATCATTGCATTTCAACAACTTCACCAGTAAAGACCAACATGAAGAGGTCTATTAGGCGAGATCAAGTGAAAAGTAGGCTGGATTTTGGTGCCTCAGATAACATCCCATGTAATTCAGAAATGGCAGCTGGCCCAGACATGACTTCGACGTCTGAATCTGAGAAAGAAGGCGATATTTTTGACATAGATTTGCCTAGTTTAGATGCTTTAGGGGTGGGTTTTAATCTTTCTGAACTACTATATGATTTTGACCTTGATGGAGAGGGGATTGATCATTCTTGCCAGCCAACATTGCATTCTTCCCCAGATTCTTTTTCAGGGTACAGTTACCTGCCTTGTCCAGATTTATTTTTAGTTTCCTTAATCTAATGCAAGTTTAGGCATGGTTTCTGAGTCCCCATTTGATGTTTAATGCACAGGTCACCTGATGAATCAGGAAATGTCGATACTGATGCAAACCAGATCACTTCTCATATTTCTTCGACAGTTACTGAAGTCTTTTCAGAGCAAGGCATGAATTTACTAGGTAAAAGGAGGTTCTTGACTATGAATTAGACTGGATTGGTTTCATTGAAATCATTGAAAGAGTTTTGAATTTTTCACTTTGATCATTCAGGTTCAGATTCTCTGACCACTACAAAATCAGTTACCAAATGCATCCAAATTGTAAGCCCAGGTAATTTTTCAACTGTCTATTTTCTCCTTTTCAATTTGCAAAAAGCACAAACTGAAGATACGATTCCACGCCTTCATTTTTGCAGTTAAAAATATCAGAAGCTTGAAGGATTAGAAGAACTTTGTGCAAGAAATTGATGAATACTTACACAGATGACTATGGCAGTTGATTGGATTTATGCAAATGCAACTGAATTTATCAAATTAGTTTTACATATTAACTGTCCATTCATTAGCAAAAAAGTGTAAGTGCACTGGATTAGGATTTGTTTCCATAGGATTAACAGCTGCAGGCCTAGCCAGTATATTGATTATATATAGCTTATGTCTAAGCATATTAGGAATTTGTATAAATATATTTGACATGACCAAGCTTATTGCAAATTTGATTATGAGAAATATCTGATTATTGTTATGGTCTGCTATTGAATCATTATTTGACATCCACCTTTGAGTACTTTCTAAGTTGAAGGATGGATTATTTGAACTTGAATGGAACATGGCATGATAACAAAAAATTCAACAGAGAGGATAATTGTTAGTAGTATGATGAATTTTGTCATGGTTTTACTTGTTAAAATGGGCTTCAATATGACATTTATGCAAAAAAAGAAAAAGGTCGGCATGCTTAGTTACTGCAGCTTCTTGGTCTAAGCTCTTCAGGATTCACCCCTTTTGTAAGTTTTCTAAGTTACACTGTTTTATAGTATGAAGTTAGTACCCTACATGAGTTTCTGGTACTCTGTGTCGGTCTATGTATCCTTTTTATACCTAAACAGAAATAACAAAAAGTGAACAAACACTTTAAGAGGATGACATATTTTAGATATGGAAAAACCTTTACATTGTTTTATGAATTGAATCACCGCAAAGCTTTGAACTGATAATGACTTTAGCAATTGGTTCCTAGACTTGTGAAAAGAATTTCTTTCGAGTATTACAAATTCACAGTCTTGTCTTGATTTCGGAATTAAGACAAGTACTTCTCCAATTTTTCAACTTCTTCTGTGCTTCCAATGTACAATGGAACTCGTTGATGTACCTGAAAAGTAAGAAACACCAAATTAAATGACTGATATATTTGCTTATTGCTTATAGATTTACCTTAGCTTTGGTTTCTTACCTCAGTTGGTTGGATATCGAGAACTCTTTGGTGACCATCGGATCCTTTACCACCAGCTTGTTCCACAATGAAGCTCATGGGAGCACACTCGTACAAAAGCCTCAACTTTCCATTCTTGCTCTTTTGGTCTCTAGGATAACCATAAATGCCACCATATAGAAGAGTTCTATGGAAGTCACCAACCAAACTACCAATGTACCTTGCAGAGTAAGGCTTGCCACTAGGGCCAGGGTCCTTCAAGTCATCGATATATTTCTTCAACTTGTCATCCCAGAGCTGGTAGTTTCCTTCATTGAATGAATAGATCTTTCCAGACTTTGGTATTTGGACATTTTCTTGAGTCAGAACAAATTCTCCGTACATCGGATCCAAGTTAAAGGAAAAAACGCCATTTCCCAAGGTGAGTACGAATATCACAGAGCTTGAGTACATGCAGTATCCTGCTGCAAGAAGGTTTGTCCCTGGTTGACATACATTCACAATGCACTTCTGCTCTATATTGTCAAGCTGCAATATTGGACAGACATTTGTTGAATCGGTGGTTAAACTATTTATGTATAATGAATGATTTTGGCTTATGCCAAAGCTCACAACCACACCGGAAAAGTTCATGCACCAGAGGTCCAATTGACTATTGAAAGCATCAAACAGATATAAGAAGCATTGAAGTAAATGATCCTACTTCTCGTGCATTATGTATCAAAGATGCCACATTGTCACAAGTCAGAACACTACATTAGCTATTTAGAGTTCTATTTCTGAGGCAAAAAGGAAGGTAATCTTGTTTGGTAATTACCGTGGAATCATCTCCATGATCAGCGAGGCACTCATCATTCGGGCTGTATATTCCAAAGATAGAACCTGTAGACACAGCAGCATCAATGTTTGATGATCCATCAAGAGGATCAAACACCACAATGTAGTTGCCTGAGTAACTCTCTTCCACTGCCACAGGTACATCCTCTTCTTCTGATGCTATAATCCCAGTCCTTCCACTTGATCTTAGACAATTCGAGAAAACCTGTTCAATCCATCAAACATCAACCTTCAGAAACCAAGATCATTAGTGTATTAATGTTCTACGAATATCTACGTTATGCACATTGACAATCCATAGATATTTTACACAAGCAGGTTAAACTAACTCTTCGCAGTAAGCCTGATATGGTAACCTTAAAAAAAGAAATGAATAAGGACCTTCCATAACCGGTAGTGTAAAAATTCTTCACACCATCAACGTATATAACTTAAATCCAATAGGAGGTAACTTATATACACTGACAGTGAACACAATTCGTACACTATGGGGTCATTTGATAGGTTGTATTAGAGAAAATAACACATGTATTATCTGTAGTATCACTTAATCCTTTGTTTGGTAGGATTTTCAACTTATGTATGATTAACCTATTCAGTATTATAGGGTGTATAACTAATATATAGTAAACCACGATATTAGCAATACAAGAGCTATTAATACATGGATAAGCATGGCTCTAGACAAAACTACCCTTAATACACCAAACCAAACAGTCGATAAGAAATAATGAAAGCATAACTAATACACCTTATTCAGTACTATTCTTATTACATTCTACCAAACGACCCATATGAGTATATTTTCGGATTACTAAGTCCACTTCTTATACACCAATAGTTATATTTAAGTGCTCGGATCGTTAGTATATAGAAGTTAAACTCATCTAAATAACTTCACATGATAAGGGACAGAGTACTAATGTTTCTATTGAGCTATTATAAGAAGAATTGTAACAAACAAACCTCATTAGAGACAACATCAAGTTTCTTCTGATCTTCTCCTTGAATATTGACAGCACCTTGAACTCCAGTAAGGTTAGAAATTCCAGCTCTTTGGACTAAGGAAGCAATCTGTTTACAAGCCATTGAAATACTTGAAATAACTATGGTAAGTTCAGCATCAATCACTCCAGCTTGTTCTTGTCTTAATAGCCAACTTGTTAAAGTTTGCAGCTCATACCCACTCCTTTTCTTGGTTGCTGTATAACCTGAAGTTGTCTCTATTGCCATGCACTTAACTCCTCCATTAAATGACCTTCTCTTTGTGCTGTTTTTTGGGCATAAAAATGGAGTCTTTTTGTCTAAAGCAAATAAAAATGGAGTCTTTTTGTCTAGAGCACATAAATATGAAGTTGTTGCTGTTGCTGTGGCTGCTGATGCTGCCATTGTGATTTTCTTGGAATTCTTGAAATCACTAAAATTTCCTCAGTTAGAAGTTCATTGTGTTATATTTATTCCAAAGATTTGTTTTTTGAGGCTCATTGGTAGTTTTCTTGGGGGTAGGAGTGGGGGGTCTTTAGAAAGTGTAAGGCTGGTAGAAGATTTGTGTTAAGTGGGTCCCACTTATCCTTCTCTATGGAAATCTTTTCCTTTCATTTGTGGTTATGCTTTGAAAATCTACAAATGACATCATCATGGCTCTCAGAATTTTGAGTATATTCTTATAGAGGAAGTTTCAACAACTTGGAGGTGTTGGCCCATTAAAAGGATTATATTTGTATGCTATAGCAAAGTTTGCATAATTGCGCTCCATAGCAAATATATATATGTATAATTTGCTATACATATACAATTGAAAGCTGTCTATTTCGTTATACATATATACAAAAAGAAACAATTGTATAATTCGTTGGCTCCTCTTCAGATTTGTATAATTTCGCTGGCAGGCCATTTGTATAAATTGTTGTTAGCCTCTTGTTTGTATAAATCGTTGACAAAAATATGTGTATATAAAAAATCGCTCTCTCTTTCGCTTTATACAAACATAAATTATACATTATACAAACATAAAACTGGGCAGGGGAATATTTTTATTGTATAATTATAAGTGTATAGGACGAATATATATGTATTTGCATGTGTATATACAATTTTCTCTCGCTTTATACAAACAGAAAC